>NC_066584.1:451326211-451523711 GCF_024323335.1 Lathyrus oleraceus
TGGAAATTGCCAAAAATAGAAAGTTTTTCTCCTCAAATTTACATCATCATACAAGCTTCAAATGAAATTTTATCCAACATGAAAGTTGAAGATCTTGCTCTCACCTTTCCAAAAAGTCCAAGAACACTCATTTCTCATTTATGGTTGGCAAGTTATGATCAAATCATTCTCAAGATTTTTTTTGAACTTCAAAGTGGCATATCTTCCAAACCATTTGGCCAAATTGAGTGAGGTTTTTTGCTACAAGTCACATTTGATATTCTCTATCCAAATCCTTCATCACAATTCACCAAAAATCATCCAAGCAAAATGGCCTTTTTCAAGTGGCATGAATTAAAAAAGAGAGAGGTGAAAAAATGAGCTTTCAATTTAAGCCTTGCCAATGCATTTTACCATTTGCCAATGTTCAGAAATCACATTTGGAGGTTGTTTAAAGCCCATTTCCGTGCATTAACATGCACCCCATGCATATTTGGTTGGTTTTAGCAAATTGTCAAAACACTTCATTTAAGCTAAAACCAATTATCATTTTCACTAACCACACTTAAGCATTGCTAATCAGAGTATATAGTGCACATTTTCAGTCTGAAAACCCTAGCCACTATTCACCAAATCAGATCAAAACTTCATTTTCTCTCAAAAATTCTCATTCTTCATTTTTGGAACTTTTCTGATAAATCTCAAAAGAATTAGTGCCTTGGTTCTTTGTGCCATCATCTACCAACATTTTTGGAGCTGTAGCAAACATCATTTCATCACTGTAGAGCAAGAATCGTGACTGTTACTTCCAAGCATCTCACATGGCAGTTGGATTTTTGAGCGCAATCGAGCAAGTTTGAGCCACGATTTACCATCCATACACCTTTTGGAGCTTGAGGAAACATCTGTTTCAACTTGTTGTGACCAAAGAACCACTATTCCATCACTGTTCTTCAAATCAAGTAAAATTTCGAATCTCTTTATTGTTGAAATCGTGCTATGCTTATTAAAGGTCTTTCCATGCTGATTATATTGAGCTTTAAATCGTGGAAAATGGTTGAGTATTAAGGAAGAAACATGGAATTTAAGTTTGTTGGTCAAAATTGTTCTTGCTTATTTCTTTGTTGCTAGTTCGAATTAATGAAAACTAAGGTTGGATTTGTGATGTACGTGATGAGATGAGTTGATTGGCATGCTTGTTTTCAAATTCTGAGAATTTTGTTCATCATGTTGATGAACATACACTGTTGCATTTAAACCCTAGCTGTTGTGCCCAGAACTCGTGTTTTGGCTTTTGCTTGCATGAAGACACTGTTTGATTGCCATGCACCAGTCGTTGGCTAACACACCCTTAAGTGAAACGCAGTGTTTCACTTAAGGGACCGGATAATTACCATTATGCCACTGCCGGTTTCATTATTTAATTAAATCATTTTCTTATTTCATTATTTATTTCATTTTGCATGGCCAACTTAGAAAATTCATAAGTCACTCAATTTTAATCCAAATTTGGTGGGATTTTTTGTGAAATGCTCCTCATGATCTCTAGTCTTTTATGATGATTTTTCCAGATTTTTTGCACGAGTGAATTTTTAAATGTGCTAGGGTTTGTTCATGTGTGTCCATTTTGTGTATGCTTTGCCAAATTGCTTGTGAAATGATGATACATTATCCAATGCTTCTCAAATTTTTTGTGCTTAAACTAGACATGTTCATGGTGATTTTGGTGTAGAATTTGTAATTTTATCATTGCTGGTTGGTGAGTTATGATTTTTTGAATAGGGGTGTGACAATTTGTGTCACACCATGCATGTCCAACTTCATGATTTTAATTACTATGCTTATTGAACTCAAAATGGTCTGAATTTTTGCATGAAGATACTTGTGCATGTTGAGAATGTGTGTGAAGTTTTCTGGAATTTTTGAATTCATTTCCTATTTGTTTGATAATTTCTTCGCTGTTTGACCATATTGTTGACCTCTTGTGACACATGATGCCATATGATTTGTGAAATTCTAATGCTTAATTGGATGGACTTGAAATTTGATATGTGAATTTTAGACATCTTATAGCTTGTCATGGTTTTAGTCCCATTCATTTATCATATGTTGTTTCTGTTTTATGATTAATTGAAGTTGGTGCATGTTTTGATGCTTTGTATGAGTATGCTTTTGCTTACCATGACTTTCTGATTTCCATTGACCTACTTCCTTTGATCCAAATGAGCTGAAATTTGGTGTGCTTATCATGTTGTGGATGATGTTTGATCATGATTTATTTGAGGATTTATTGAAATGTTTGTAATTGAATTTGAGTTGAGACATTCTGTTGACTTCTTTGAGGTTCTATATGCCATGCTTTGACCTAATTTGCTTGTGAAATGATAATGATGAATGATGTGAATGTGAAACCACTTGGGTTTGTTTCTTGATTGATTTATCTTGACTTTGGACACTTATCCCTTGTTGTTTTTAAATTTTTTATCCCCTTTTGACCCTAGGCTTGTCCTAGTGGTCTTGTTGCTCATGTTTAAGTTTGGTTTTTCAGGTTAAGCAACAAATGCTTCAAAGAGATTAATACAAGTTGAATGAGTTTGATTGTTTATCATGAACTAACTTGTTTGTTTTGTAGGTTGCTTAGCTCACTTGTTATGAGCTTGTGCTTTGCACATATGCTTGACTGTGTTGTCTGTTGGCTTATGCTGTTTGTTTTAACTTTGTGTCTAGTATACTAATTGTGTTTGACTGATTTCAGGTACATTAGTTGCTATTAGTTCTTTGAGAACTTTGCTTTGCTTTGCTTGATAGCAATTTGCATTGAGGTATAATTTCCTTACTCCATGTAGTCTGGAAGACCTGGCCTGTTATTTGGCCAGGCACCTGTCTGAAGTCCTCCTTAAGAGGCAATGTTTGTGACTGTTTACTTTTGTCCTTGCATTTATTCAAAGACCTCCTAAGTGAAGAGGCATTGGCAGACACAAGGGATGTGCAATCCATCCCCTGCTATTCTGTGTGTCATCTGCTTTGCTCACACCACTGTGTTGATGTATTGCAGATATTAACCCAAGATCATTGTACAATGAGCCAGTGTCATATGTGTAGAAGGGTTCCCACTTTCTGAACCCACACATTCTTGTCTTAAGCTCTCCCAGGCCAGGGATAAGAGCTGTGAAGTCTCATCTTCACTCACCTTTCATCAGCTTCACCCTAACTCTCAATGTTAGGGTTAAGAGCTAACGTTACCCTGTTACAGAGGTTTGTTTGTCGAGGTTGATATGACCCCTCGACTAAAACCTAACCTTGATTGAGCCCATTGATTGCATATATTGTGTGTTATTTGTGCTTGTGTGTTTGCTTTAGCTTGCTTCCTGTGCAAGTTAGGTTAAGTTTGGCTTGCTTCCTGTGCAAGTCATGTTTAGGATAGGCTTGCTTCCTGTGCAAGTTAGATAGCAACCTTAACTTAGGGATGATTTTGCATGATAACATCTAGGCTCGAGTCGTAGTCTCCCTAGTTGTGTCTCCCTCTGTTATCTGGTTAGGCTAGACCTATGTCCCTGCGTAGGGGAACTACGTCGCCCTGATCCTCATACCAGATGAGGTACGTAGGCAAGAGATTGAGCTGATCTCTCCGGGCGCCTTTTCTTTTCTTTTTAACCGTTGTGTCTCCACACTCTTTGTGTGTGTTCGGTTCGGATGCTGATGTAAGTCCAGTGATTGGCATTCGGGCTCCACGTTTGCCTTCTTGTGTGTGTTTTGGTTCGGATGCTGATGTAAGTCCAGTGATTGGCATTCAGGCTCCACGTTTGCCTTTGCCTGTGTTTGTTTGTGTGCGTGTTAGCCGAGCTACGAATGCTCTGATTCTCCTTCGTCCGAGGAGATACGTATGCATAGGATGTGATATCCTAGCGAGCATGTGTTGTTCCCCCGGTCCGAACTACTTTGACTCTGATGTCTATGCTTGACAGACTAAGTAGGCCCAGGATGCGATATCCTGCCGAGTTCAGTCTTGTTTGTTTTCTTGTGTCTCTTTCAGCCAGTGTGTGTGTGTGAGCAGTGTTTTAGCAACCATTTTCCTTCCTATTGTGCGTGGATCCCGTCGAGTACGATGGATGCGTAGGGGTGCTAATACCTTCCCTTCGCATAACCGACTCCCGATCCCATTCTCTTTGGTCGCGAGACCATGCTTTTCCCAGGTTTACTCTGAGCGTTTCCTTTCCCTCTTTTGGGATAAATAACGCACGGTGGCGGCTCTGTTGTTCTTGTTTTCCCGCCGGTTTTTTTCGCGTAATGCGACAACTGGCGACTCTGCTGGGGATAATAGAGAAGTTGACCTGTGCTGGTCCGTTTTCCCTAAGCGAGTCTCTCCTAGCGCTCTCTAGGTTAGGGTTTTGGTTGTTGTTTGCTGTTTTGTTATTGCATTCATTATTTATTGTTTGCATTAATTGTTTGCATTTATGTTTGCACTTATGTTTGCATTCATTCACATTCATTGTTTATCTGGCTGGCTGGTTGTCTGTTTCTCTCTGTTGGGGGTGGGAGTCACTTGAGGTAAAAGGCCCAATACCCAGGCCATGAGTGAAATCTAGGATGCTTAGGAATAGAGTGATTCATGGGAAGCGGGTGGTATTGCGCCACTTAGCGGAACATTGATATCACGAGCAGTTCAGACCCTGGTGGGATATTGTCGTTACATACTTCAGGTGTGTATATGATGATATTCTGCGAAAGGTTATTTATGTTGCGTTTCTCTCGACCTTACCCTGGCCTAGACGACACCCGTGAGTGGGGAAGGGTTTGATCATCATTACAGGTACCGTTGGTGACTTTGGTCCTGTTGGTGACTTTGGGTTCAGATGACCGTTTCTCAGTTGACTTTGGGTTTCAAGTGGATTTGGGATTCTGAGTTTAGACCGAAGCTTCGACCTTGTGATCAGAGATGCACGGCCAGTCAGTTGTGTCTGCATCATGTGCATCATAGCATGTTTATTTTCAAAAAAAATACGCAATAAAAAAATGAAATGAAAAAAAAAAGAAGAAAAAAGAAAAGAAAAAAAAAAGAAAAAAAACTAATCTCTGCATGCATATCATTTCTCAGGTACATTCTAGAGCTTGTTCACTGATAGAGATGGCAACAGTCCCAGAGCCGAAGCGGAAGACCTGTTCCTACAGCTTTCATCGTGAGCCGTTGACTTCATTGATCGAGTTGAGTAGCCTGATAATCAGTGGTAACCAGAAGGGGTTCGTTGACCAGTTTGGAGATATTCTGACGCTGTTGAAGATGGTAGTCGATCCGGTGCCGTTGCAGACCCTTCTTCAGTTCTACGACCCGGAGCTTCATTGTTTCACCTTTCAAGATGATCAGTTGGCGCCTACTCTCGAGGAGTATTCCATTCTGTTGAGTGTTCCGATTCAGCATCAGGTTCCTTTCTTGGACATACCGAAGGAAGTTAATTTCAGAGTTGTTGCCAGAGCTCTCCAGTTGAGTGTCAAAGAAGTCTGTGATAACTGGAAGCCCAGTGGGGATGTCGTGGGTCTGCCATTGAAGTTTCTGCTGAGAGTTGCCAGAGAAGAAGCAGAAAAAGGGAATTGGGAAGCTTTTCATGCCCAGATTGCTGTTATGATTTATGGGATCGTCCTATTCCCGAGCATGCCCAATTTTGTTGATTATGCTGCGGTCTGTATCTTCATCGGAAGGAATCCAGTTCCTACTCTTTTAGCTGACACTTACTATGTTATTCACAGTAGGCATGGTAAGGGTGGAGCTATCAGATGTTGTCTACCTCTCTTGCTCAGATGGTTCATGTCCCTTCTTCCAGCCAGTGGACCCTTTGTGGATGCTCAGAGCACTCATAAGTGGACTCAGAGGGTCATGTCGCTTACCTCCTATGACATCAGATGGCAATCATACCGGATGGATGTACGGGATGTTGTTATGAGTTGTGGAGAATTCCGGAACGTGCCACTCGTGGGGACCAAAGGTTGCATAAATTATAACCCAGTTCTTTCTCTTCGTCAGTTAGGGTTTGTAATGAAGGGAAAACCACTTGAGGCTGAGGTAGCTGAAAGTGTGTATTTTGAGAAACAGAGTGACCCGGCTAGATTGGAGCAGATAGGAAGAGCTTGGAGGTCTGTTGGAGTGAAGGATGGAGCTGTCTTAGGGAAAAAGTTTGCCATTGCTATGCCTGATTACACTGATTGGGTAAAGAAGAGAGTGGAAACTTTGTTGCTACCCTACGATAGGATGGAGCCGTTGCAGGAGCAACCACCTTTGATCCTTGCTGAGAGTGTGCCTGTTGAGCACTACAAGCAAGCCCTGATGGAGAATCGCCGGTTGAGAGAGAAGGAGCAAGATACCCAGATGGAGCTTTACAAAGCCAAGGCTGATAGATTAAACTTGGCCCATCAACTCAAGGGAGTGCAGGGAGAGGATGCTAGCAGAGCAAGAAACAAGAAGAGATCATACGAGGAGATGGAATCCATGTTGGATGCAGAACACCGGGAGTGCTTAAGACTGCAAAGAGCCGAAGCCAGCTACCAAAAGAAGATCAGAGACCTAGAAAAGCAACTCAGAGACAAAGACGTCCAGTTGAAGAAGGAGGTAGACTTGAGACAGGCATCAGAGGACTATCTTGGAGGAGAAGTTATGGAGCTTAGAAGGCAATTGAAGGAGAAGATCACCCCTCTACCAGAATGTTCAGAATGCACACTATTGATAGACCAGTGCCAGTACCTGAAGACCCTCATTCCGGAAGACCGTTTGTCTTAGATTGTACCTTTGATGTTTATGTTGAGGATCACCTCCAGGCTTGTTGGATGGGATTCATCGTACTCTGTGTATTCGAATATTTGTTGACTTGGTTGTATGATCTTATTGTTCTTATTTATAGATAAGGTTGTTGTTGTTTTCTGTTGTTCTCGTGTATCTTGTATTTGTTGTTCCCTTGTTGCCGCAGGTTGCCATCTTTTGAGGATGAATTGGGCTCTTTGAATGCTTGAGAAATGAGCATATCATGTGCATCATACACATCATTAACATCATACTCATCTCATTTGCATAACAGGTGTTCTTGTGCCGACTTCTCACTTTGGTTCCTGTGTTTAGGCAGGATAGCTGATCAGAGACCGCATCGCTACTCAACGAGACTCAACCACCAAAGGAACATGGATCAAGTACAAGCTGAGTTAGCTGAGATGAGGGCTAACATGGCCCAGTTCATGCATATGATGCAAGGGGTCGCACAAGGTCAAGAAGAACTCCGAGCTCTAGTTCAGAGGCAAGAAGCTGTGATTCCACCGCCCAACCAAGCTTTGCCAGAGGGAGGCCCGATCAATGACAACCCTACTGCTGTTGTTCCCATCAACAACTATGCTGTAGGTGATGAGTTAAGAGGTATTCGAGTCAACGGTCAACCGATTGCTCCAGAGACCGCCAATGCCAGGGTAGTCCGTGCTCCGGCCCGTAATCAGGCTCCGATGGTGGACAGACAAGAGGATATCTTTACTATGCTCAGTGAAGACGAAGACGTTCTGGGAAGGATTGATGAGAGAGATCGTAAAGTTGAGGCCCTTGCTGAAAAGATCCGGGCTATGGAGTGTCAAAATTCTCTCGGTTTTGACGTAACTAATATGGGGTTAGTGGAAGGCTTGAGAATCCCGTATAAGTTCAAAGCACCGTCCTTCGACAAATACAACGGCACTTCTTGCCCTCGCACTCATGTGCAGGCATACTATCGAAAGATCTCGGCGTATACTGACGACGAGAAGATGTGGATGTACTTTTTCCAAGATAGCCTATCTGGGGCGTCTTTGGACTGGTATATGGAGTTAAAAAGAGATTCGATCAGATGCTGGAGGGATTTGGGAGAAGCGTTCCTCAGACAATATAAGCATAACATGGATATGGCACCGAGCCGGACTCAGCTGCAGAGTCTATGCCAGAAAAACAACGAGAGCTTTAAAGAGTATGCCCAGAGATGGCGTGAGCTTGCTGCAAGAGTTCAACCCCCTATGCTGGAAAGGGAGTTGACAAATATGTTCATCGGCACTCTTCAGGGTGTATTCATGGACCGGATGGGAAGCTGCCCATTCGGTAGTTTTTCTGATGTCGTCATCTGTGGCGAAAGAACTGAAAGTCTGATCAAGGCCGGCAAAATTCAAGATATGGGTTCTTCTTCGTCATCCAAGAAACCTTTCTCTGGGGCACCTCGCCGTAGAGAAGGTGAAACCAATGCTGTACAACACCGAGGGAATGTGTATAGAGGAAGTGTAAATAGAGATCAGTATCGCCCGGTTGCTGCAGTGACCATTCCTGCACCGCAACCTCGTCAACAACAACAACAACAAAGAGTTCAACAACCGCAACAACAACAACAACAGCAACATCGTCCGTATCAGCCCAGGCAAAGGATGCTTGATCGTCGTTTTGATCCGCTACCAATGTCGTACGCCGAACTGTTACCCGAACTACTCAGGTTAGGGTTTGTAGAGTTGCGTACAATGGCTCCACCAACAGTATTGCCTCCTGGATACGACGCCAACGTCCGTTGTGACTTTCACTCCGGGGCACCAGGGCACCATACTGAAAAATGCCGGGCTTTCCAGCACAAAGTCCAAGATTTAATCGATTCCAAGGCGATCAACTTCTCTCCGGTACCCAACGTTGTGAACAATCCTATGCCTCAGCATGGTGGGCATAGGGTAAACAATATTGAAGGGGAAGTTGAAGATCGGGTTGCTAGTGTTGATGATGTTCAAACTCATCTGTTGGTGGTAAAGGGCCGTCTGCTGAATGGGGGTGTCTACCCGGGTTGTGATGAGGGCTGTTTTGGTTGTGCCGAAGCTGATAATGGTTGTGACCAGTTGAGGGCAGGTATTCAAAAGCTGATTGATGAGGGTTGTGTTCAGTTCAGTCGGGCTGTCAGAGATAATGGGTCGGTGTCAACTGTTACCATCTATTTTAAACCGTCTGAAGGACGTGGACGAGGGGTTGTTAGTACATCTGCAATAGGTGGTACCCCAGTTACCATTTCTGCTCTGGTAACCATCAATGCTCCAACTACTATCGTGGCGTCTGGAAGAAGACCAGTTGAGAATAGTAGGGTTGTGCCATGGAGTTACAATAATGCCTACCGCAGCAACAGAAGGGCTGATAATCAGACGAGGCCAGTAAGTCAAGCGCCTGTGACGATCAGTGCACCCAGTAGAACTCCGGCCGTTGTAAGTCCAGATGTGGACAATGTTGGTGGTCCGGGCGGTTTTACTAGAAGCGGACGGCTGTTTGCGCCTCAACCGTTGAGGGATGCCAATGCTGAAGCATCTGCTAGATCGAAGGGCAAACAGGTCGTGGTTGACGAGGAACCGGCTCAGAAGGAGGCTGAGGGTTCATTTGAAAAGGACGTGGAGGAATTTATGAAGATCATAAAGAAGAGTGACTACAAGATCGTAGATCAGCTCAACCAGACTCCGTCCAAAATTTCAATTCTCTCTTTGCTGCTGTGCTCTGAGGCACATCGTGATGCCTTGTTGAAGATGTTGAACATGGCTTACGTACCTCAAGAGATTTCCGTCAACCAGCTAGAGGGTGTGTTGGCCAACGTGAGCACCAGGCATGGTGTAGGATTCACTGACCTGGATTTAACGCCTGAAGGGTGCAATCATAACAAGGCCTTGCACATCACTATGGAATGTAAGGGGGCAGTTCTGTCTCACGTATTGGTAGACACCGGGTCGTCGTTGAATGTCTTACCGAAACAGATTCTGAAGAAGATTGATGTTGAAGGAGTTGTGCTCACTCCTAGTGACCTTATTGTGCGCGCATTTGATGGACCCAAACGTTCTGTGTTTGGTGAAGTTACATTGCCGGTGAAGATAGGTCCCGAGGTTTTCGACATCATTTTTTATGTTATGGACATTCAACCCGCCTACAGCTGTCTGTTGGGGCGTCCTTGGATTCACGCAGCAGGAGCAGTCTCGTCAACTCTCCACCAAAAACTCAAGTATGTCTGGAACGGCCAAATTGTGACCGTGTGTGGCGAAGAGGAGATTCTGGTGAGTCACCTATCCTCGTTCAAGTATGTCGAGGTGGATGGCGAGATCCACGAAACTTTATGCCAGGCATTTGAGATCGTGGCTCTGGAGAAGGTAGCTTATGCTGATCAGAGGAAGCCTGGTGCTTCGATTGCTTCGTACAAGCAGGCCAAGGAGGTTGTTGATTCCGGCAAAACTGAGGGCTGGGGCAAGATGGTGGACTTGCCTGTCAAGGAAGACAAATTCGGCATTGGTTATGAGCCTCTCCAAGCATAGCAGAGTGTGCAGACGGGTCCGAGTACCTTTACCAGCGCCGGGCTGATGAATCATGGCGACGTCTTTGCAACCGGTGGGGAAGACTGTGACAGCGACTGTGATTTAGACATCTGGGTTCGCCCGTGTGCCCCAGGGGAGTCTATCAACAACTGGACGGCTGAAGAAGTGGTCCAAGTTACTCTTCAGACAGAGTAATTTTCCTTTGTTTTTTTTCATTTTGCATGAAAACCCTACGTTCTGCCCAAGGCGTAGTGGTTCATTGTAGGGCCTCATCATGTTTTAATGATTATCATAAATAAAGGACGTTTTGCAATCAAATTTTGTGATTCCTGTCTTTCTATTTTTTGTTTTCACTTTTTCTAAAAAACAATAAAAATGGCAATGTTTTTGTTTTTTGTGACTTTATTGAACTCTTTTTCTAAAACAAAACATTAAAACATGCAGAAGTGACCTTATGGCATCCACTATGAACAATCCTGTTATGGCTCAGTTTGATTTTGATAATCCCATCTACCAAGCCGAAGAGGAGAGTGAGGAAGACTGTGAACTCCCCGCAGAATTGGTCAGATTACTGAAGCAGGAGGAAAGGGTCATCCAACCTCATCAGGAGGAGTTGGAGATTGTTAATCTGGGTACTGAGGACGCTAGAAGAGAGATCAAGATTGGGGCTGCTTTAGAGGACTCTGTCAAGAGGAGGCTGATCGAGATGCTGAGAGAATATGTAGAAATATTCGCCTGGTCATATCAAGATATGCCTGGGTTGGATACAGACATTGTGGTGCATCGACTACCCCTCAGAGAAGAGTGTCCGTCGGTCAAGCAGAAGCTTCGCAGAACTAGTCCTGAGATGGCTGTCAAGATCAAGGAAGAGGTTCAAAAGCAGTGGGATGCGGGTTTTCTGGCTGTTACCAGTTATCCACCATGGGTAGCCAACATCGTTCCTGTGCCAAAGAAGGATGGCAAAGTCAGAATGTGTGTCGACTACCGGGATTTGAACAGAGCAAGTCCGAAAGACGATTTCCCATTACCTCACATCGATGTATTGGTGGATAATACGGCTCAATCCTCAGTATTCTCTTTCATGGACGGTTTCTCGGGCTATAATCAGATCAAGATGGCGCCAGAGGACATGGAAAAGACGACATTCATTACACCTTGGGGCACATTCTGCTATAAGGTGATGCCATTTGGGCTGAAGAATGCCGGTGCTACCTATCAGAGGGCAATGATGACTCTTTTTCATGACATGATGCACAAAGAGATTGAAGTGTACGTGGATGATATGATTGCGAAGTCGCAGATAGAAGAGGAGCACCTGGTTAATTTGCAGAAGTTGTTTGACAGATTGGTCAAGTTCAAACTAAGGCTGAATCCGAACAAGTGTACGTTTGGGGTGAGATCAGGGAAGCTTTTAGGCTTCATTGTCAGTGAGAAAGGGATTGAGGTTGATCCAGCAAAAGTCAAAGCTATTCAAGAGATGCCTGAACCGAAAACGGAAAAGCAAGTCCGTGGGTTTTTAGGGAGGTTGAACTACATCGCAAGGTTCATATCTCACCTAACTGCCACGTGTGAACCAATTTTCAAATTGCTTAGAAAGAATCAAGCAATCAGGTGGAATGATGACTGTCAGAAAGCTTTTGACAAGATAAAAGAGTATTTACAGAAACCTCTAATCCTTATACCTCCAGTTCCAGGGAGACCTCTGATAATGTACCTATCAGTAACCGAGAACTCGATGGGGTGTGTATTGGGACAGCATGACGAGTCTGGTCGAAAAGAGCACGCCATATACTACCTTAGCAAAAAGTTTACCGACTGTGAAACAAGATATTCACTGCTCGAGAAAACTTGCTGTGCTTTGGCCTGGGCTGCTCGCCGACTGAGGCAGTATATGTTGAACCATACTACCTTATTGATTTCTAAGATGGATCCAGTAAAGTACATCTTTGAGAAGCCGGCTCTCACCGGGCGCGTTGCTCGATGGCAGATGATTCTAACCGAATATGACATCCAATACACGTCACAGAAGGCCATCAAAGGTAGTATTCTGTCGAACTACCTTGCCGAGCAACCAATTGATGATTATCAGCCGATGATGTTTGAATTCCCTTATGAGGACATCATGTATTTAAAGATGAAAGATTGCGAAGAGCCACCTGTCGAGGAAGGACCGGATCCTGATGACAAGTGGACACTGATGTTTGATGGGGCTGTGAATATGAACGGTAACGGTGTTGGGGCAGTGCTCATTAATCCTAAAGGGGCTCATATACCTTTCTCTGCCAGATTGACTTTTGACGTCACCAACAACGAAGCTGAGTATGAGGCTTGTATCATGGGGATAGAAGAAGCCATCGACCTGAGAATCAAGACTCTTGACATCTATGGAGATTCCGCTCTAGTGATCAATCAGGTCAATGGAGATTGGAATACAAACCAGCCACATTTGATTCCGTATAGAGATTACACCAGAAGAATACTGACGTTCTTCAAGAAGGTGAAGTTGTATCATGTCCCACGGGACGAGAATCAGATGGCTGATGCTTTGGCTACTTTATCGTCCATGATCAAAGTTCATTGGTGGAATCATGTACCACATGTCGCAGTGAATCGACTCGAGAGGCCTGCGTATGTGTTTGCAGCCGAGTCTGTTGCGATTGATGAGAAGCTGTGGTACTATGACATCAAGAACTTCCTCAAGACTCAGGAATATCCTGAAGGTGCGTCAAAGAATGATAAGAAGACCCTGAGAAGGTTAGCTGTAAGCTTTTACTTGAATCAGGATGATGTGTTGTACAAGAGGAACTTTGACATGGTCTTGCTCAGATGCGTGGATAGACACGAGGCAGACATGTTAATGCAAGAAGTGCATGAAGGTTCGTTTGGTACACATGCTGGTGGTCATGCAATGTCGAAGAAACTGTTAAGAGCCGGTTATTACTGGATGACTATGGAATCCGATTGTTTCAAGTATGCTCGGAAGTGCCATAAATGCCAGATTTATGCTGATAAGGTGCATGTACCACCAAGCCCGTTGAATGTCATGAACTCGCCTTGGCCGTTTGCCATGTGGGGCATTGACATGATTGGGAAGATTGAGCCTACTGCTTCAAATGGACATCGCTTCATCTTGGTTGCGATTGATTACTTCACCAAATGGGTGGAATCAGCTTCCTATGCTAATGTTACCAAACAAGTGGTTGCCCGGTTCATCAAGAAAGAAATCATCTGTCGTTATGGAGTTCCTGAGAGAATCATCACTGACAATGGTTCGAATCTCAATAACAAGATGATGAAAGAGCTTTGCAAGGATTTCAAGATTGAACATCACAATTCTTCTCCTTACAGACCGAAGATGAACGGTGCTGTAGAGGCGGCGAACAAGAATATCAAGAAGATTGTGCAAAAGATGGTCGTAACGTACAAGGATTGGCATGAGATGCTGCCTTTCGCTTTGCATGGGTATCGTACCTCTGTACGTACGTCGACCGGGGCAACCCCGTACTCCCTTGTGTATGGTATGGAAGCAGTCCTGCCTGTTGAAGTGGAGATCCCTTCTCTGAGGGTATTGTTGGATGTCAAGCTGGATGAAGCCGAGTGGATTCGGACAAGGTTTAATGAGTTAAGCCTTATCGAAGAAAGATGGCTAGCAGTTGTGTGCCATGGGCAGTTATATCAGAGAAGGATGAAGCGAGCCTTTGATCAGAAAGTACGTCCTCAGAGCTATCAAACTGGTGATCTGGTTTTGAAGAGGATCCTTCCTCCCGGTACAGATAACAGGGGCAAGTGGACTCCTAATTATGAAGGTCCATATGTTGTGAAGAAGGTCTTCTCCGGTGGAGCCTTAATGCTTACAACTATGGATGGTGAAGATTTTTCGTCCCCTGTTAACTCAGATGTAGTCAAAAAATACTTCGCATAAATTGACCCGCTGGACGAAAAGAATAAAAGAGTCCAGGCAAAAAAGGGCATCCCGGCGAACCAAAAAAACATAAAGAAAAGGTTCGGGCAAAAATTAGGGATAAAAATGAAAAGAATTTGTACACCCGGTAAGTCGAAAACCCGCAAGGGCGGCTTAGGCAAAAATGGGTATCCCGGTGGATTGAAAACCCGAAAGGACGATCCAGCCAAAAGAGGGATTAAAGCGAAGACTACAGTCTGAGTTATCTGTACTTCATCGCGCTTCATTATCGGCCATCTCGAAGGATGTGATCAATCCAGTCAGTCTTCTCAGAAAGCAAGGAAGTTGGGAGAAAAACTGATGATCTGTGGGTTATAACAGAATTGGGAACTAGTGGATACCATTTTCACATTGCCATTAGGATAATTTATTTTCCTTTTGTGCGCAATTACCTCTTCCTAGGAATTGCTTCCTAATGTATTTGCCTTTTCAGGCACATTCTCAATCAATAAAAGTCGTTATTCAGATAAAATTGCTCTCTTGTTTTTATTTTACTGTTTTGTTTGCAAAAACGTCCGAATTTTTGATAAACATTGCATATAAAAACGTGAAGGCTAAACAATCACTTGCAGAAAGATAAAACATTCGAAAATCATTTTGAAAGTTGAGGACACTTGAGCGTATCTTGTCCATGTATCCCCTGGGGGCATTGGTTGTGCTGTTTTGCAGGTCGTCATCTGTGAGCATTCCCCAGCAGTTATTTCCCCAAGCCAGTATGGAAGCTATCAGAGCTATGTTCCCATGCGGAAGTGTCTGTGGATAGTGCCTTCTATCCCCCAACAGATCTAAGGGTTGCCTATCCCCAGCAGGCCTGTGTTTGCCAATTTCCTTCCCGAGTGGAGCGGGTCCAATGAAGTTTATCTCCAGCTGTTCTCCTAGCTGTGGATTTGTTTGGGTCGTCCCCAGCAGAGTGTTTTATTTCCCAGAGCAGAGTTTATCTTACTTGTGGATTGGTTGGGCTCTCCCCAGTGAAGTCGCCTGTTTGTCCATAACAAGTTGCTTTTTTTTACTCCCCAGCGAGTTGCCTTGTTTCCCCCTAGCTGATTTGTATTGATGGTTTCTCAGTGCAGTCGTCCTGTGTATTCCCCGGCGGAGTTTTCATCATTTTTGCATCTTGCATGTAGTGATCATTGCATCCTCAAACTGAGTAGCATTCCCATTCCATATGGAGCATTACGCCATAGAAAAATTCAAACATATGCATTCATGTGTTAACCCAACCAGACCGTATCCCCGGCAGAGGCGGATCATTTTGTTCAACATCGGTACAGCACGTCTGCTACAATTGCTCCTGACAGTATTCAGGATCGATATCCCCACAGAGGTTTATTTCCTCACCCGCTGGTGACAGAAAGTTTGTTTCTCCCCAGTGAGATCCTCAGCAAGTGGTCAGCCTTGCCTTGGCATACTTAAGATGTCATTCTTGTGATACCGGTAAGTGTCATGTCAGCACCCGCGTGTGGTCGTTTTTGGATGTCGGTAAACATCATCTTTCGATGTCGGTAAACATCGAGTCTCATCCCAGTCATCGGTAAATGTCTGGTCGCTTTTGTTTGATGTCGGTAAACATCATCTTTCGATGTCGGTAAACGTCGAGTTTTTTTTCCAGTCATCAGTAAGTGTCTGATAATTCCCCCAGCTAGAGATCCCCAGTAGAGTCGTCGGTAAACGTCTTGTCTGATTCCATTACAAATATATATCTTTGTCCCCCAAGTGGACGCCATCGGTAAATGGTCCCGTTTGCTTCGATATCGGTAAATATTTAATGCCCAGTTTTAGCCGCCATCGGTAAATGGCCCCGCTTTCTTTGATATCGGTAAATATCGAGTCCCCAGTTGAAGCAGCCATCGGTAAATGGTCTTGTTGAGGTTGATATCGGTAAATATCAAGTTACTTTGAAGCCACCATCGGTAAATGGTCCTGCTTCCCTTTTAACATCAAGTTGTTTCCCAGCAGCCATCGGTAAATGGTCTCGCTGAAGTTGATATCGGTAAATATCAAGTTTCCAGTATTTAGCCATCGGTAAATGGTTTCGCTTTTCTAAAGTTGTCGTGCAGCCGTCATCAGTAAATGACTTGGCTTTTCTTGTATTATTCCCAGCAGTGTGCAAATTTCTACGGTTCTTTGGTATTCAATCCCTGTTCACCCTGAAAGTCTGACAGCCGTTGCTCTCATCCGTTCAGGTTCCCAGCTGATTGAATAGGGGCAGCTGTAGCACCTCAAATTTGCACCTACCTTTTGTACATACATTCTCATATTAGGTCATTAACATAACATAGTCCACTGCATAGCATTGCATTGTCCTTTGCCCAAGTGCAGGTCCATCAGACAAGATTAGGTCAACTGGTCAGGAGATCAGTCAATCAAGCAAGCAAGTGCAATTTCCATTGAGATAAGGCCCTAGGGTTGGTCCAACATGTTCACATGACCTAGGGGTCCTTTTGAAGTGATTTGGTCAAGGATTGGTTGCTCAGAAGTCATCAGTCATTGTTCAGTCCATCAGAAGCCCTAGAAAGTCAACTATGGTCAACTATGGTCAACTGTGCTTGATTTTATGGATTTAAAGGTGGGAGATGGTTTGAAAGGCTTCATTCATGTCCATACAGGTCTCATTTGACATTTCAAAGATCAAGATTGGAGAAAATAAAGTCAGACAAGAAGTTTCCTAAAATAGTAAGTTGACCTGTAATTGGAAATTGCCAAAAATAGAAAGTTTTTCTCCTCAAATTTACATCATCATACAAGCTTTAAATGAAATTTTGTCCAACATGAAAGTTGAAGATCTTGCTCTCACCTTTCCAAAAAGTCCAAGAACACTCATTTCTCATTTATGGTTGGCAAGTTATGATCAAATCATTCTCAAGATTTTTTTTGAACTTCAAAGTGGCATATCTTCCAAACCATTTGGCCAAATTGAGTGAGGTTTTTTGCTACAAGTCACATTTGATATGCTCTATCCAAATCCTTCATCACAATTCACCAAAAATCATCCAAGCAAAATGGCCTTTTTCAAGTGGCATGAATTAAAAAAAAGAGAGGTGAAAAAATGAGCTTTCAATTTAAGCCTTGCCAATGCATTTTACCATTTGCCAATGTTCAGAAATCACATTTGGAGGTTGTTTAAAGCCCATTTTCGTGCATTAACATGCACCCCATGCATTTTTGGTTGGTTTTAGCAAATTGTCAAAACACTTCATTTAAGCTAAAACCAATTATCATTTTCACTAACCACACTTAAGCATTGCTAATCAGAGTATATAGTGCACATTTTCAGTCTGAAAACCCTAGCCACTATTCACCAAATCAGATCAAAACTTCATTTTCTCTCAAAAATTCTCATTCTTCATTTTTGGAACTTTTCTGAAAAATCTCAAAAGAATTAGTGCCTTGGTTCTTTGTGCCATCATCTACCAACATTTTTGGAGTTGTAGCAAACATCATTTCATCACTGTGGAGCAAGAATCGTGACTGTTACTTCCAAGCATCTCACATGGCAGTTGGATTTTTGAGCGCAATCGAGCAAGTTTGAGCCACGATTCACCATCCATACACCTTTTGGAGCTTGAGGAAACATCTGTTTCAACTTGTTGTGACCAAAGAACCACTATTCTATCACTGTTCTTCAAATCAAGTAAAATTTCGAATCTCTTTATTGTTGAAATCGTGCTATGCTTATTAAAGGTCTTTCCATGCTGATTATATTGAGCTTTAAATCGTGGAAAATGGTTGAGTATTAAGGAAGAAACATGGAATTTAAGTTTGTTGGTCAAAATTGTTCTTGCTTATTTCTTTGTTGCTAGTTCGAATTAATGAAAACTAAGGTTGGATTTGTGATGTACGTGATGAGATGAGTTGATTGGCATGCTTGTTTTCAAATTCTGAGAATTTTGTTCATCATGTTGATGAACATACACTGTTGCATTTAAACCCTAGCTGTTGTGCCCAGAACTCGTGTTTTGGCTTTTGCTTGCATGAAGACACTGTTTGATTGCCATGCACCAGTCGTTGGCTAACACACCCTTAAGTGAAATGCAGTGTTTCACTTAAGGGACCGGATAATTACCATTATGCCACTGCCGGTTTCATTATTTAATTAAATCATTTTCTTATTTCATTATTTATTTCATTTTGCATGGCCAACTTAGAAAATTCATAAGTCACTCAATTTTAATCCAAATTTGGTGGGATTTTTTGTGAAATGCTCCTCATGATCTCTAGTTTTTTATGATGATTTTTCCAGATTTTTTGCACGAGTGAATTTTTAAATGTGCTAGGGTTTGTTCATGTGTGTCCATTTTGTGTATGCTTTGCCAAATTGCTTGTGAAATGATGATACATTATCCAATGCTTCTCAAACTTTTTGTGCTTAAACTAGACATGTTCATGGTGATTTTGGTGTAGAGTTTGTAATTTTATCATTGCTGGTTGGTGAGTTATGATTTTTTGAATAGGGGTGTGACAATTTGTGTCACACCATGCATGTCCAACTTCATGATTTTAATTACTATGCCTATTGAACTCAAAATGGTCTGAATTTTTGCATGAAGATACTTGTGCATGTTGAGAATGTGTGTGAATGTTTCTGGAATTTTTGAATTCATTTCCTATTTGTTTGATAATTTCTTCCCTGTTTGACCAAATTGTTGACCTCTTGTGACACATGATGCCATATGATTTGTGAAATTCTAATGCTTAATTGGATGGACTTGAAATTTGATATGTGAATTGTAGACATCTTATAGCTTGTCATGGTTTTAGTCCCATTCATTTATTATATGTTGTTTCTGTTTTATGATTAATTGAAGTTGGTGCATGTTTTGATGCTTTGTATGAGTATGCTTTTGCTTACCATGACTTTCTGATTTCCATTGACCTACTTCCTTTGATCCAAATGAGCTGAAATTTGGTGTGCTTATCATGTTGTGGATGATGTTTGATCATGATTTATTTGAGGATTTATTGAAATGTTTGTAATTGAATTTGAGTTGAGACATTCTGTTGACTTCTTTGAGGTTCTATATGCCATGCTTTGACCTAATTTGCTTGTGAAATGATAATGATGAATGATGTGAATGTGAAACCACTTGGGTTTTTTTCTTGATTGATTTGTCTTGACTTTGGACACTTATCCCTTGCTGTTTTTAAATTTTTTATCCCCTTTTGACCCTAGGCTTGTCCTAGTGGTCTTGTTGCTCATGTTTAAGTTTGGTTTTTCAGGTTAAGCAACAAATGCTTCAAAGAGATTAATACAAGTTAAATGAGTTTGATTGTTTATCATGAACTAACTTGTTTGTTTTGTAGGTTGCTTAGCTCACTTGTTATGAGCTTGTGCTTTGCACATATGCTTGACTGTGTTGTCTGTTGGCTTATGCTGTTTGTTTTAACTTTGTGTCTAGTATACTAATTGTGTTTGACTGATTTCAGGTACATTAGTTGCTATTAGTTCTTTGAGAACTTTGCTTTGCTTTGCTTGATAGCAATTTGCATTGAGGTATAATTTCCTTACTCCATGTAGTCTGGAAGACCTGGCCTGTTATTTGGCCAGGCACCTGTCTGAAGTCCTCCTTAAGAGGCAATGTTTGTGACTGTTTACTTTTGTCCTTGCATTTATTCAAAGACCTCCTAAGTGAAGAGGCATTGGCAGACACAAGGGATGTGCAATCCATCCCCTGCTATTCTGTGTGTCATCTGCTTTGCTCACACCACTGTGTTGATGTATTGCAGATATTAACCCAAGATCATTGTACAATGAGCCAGTGTCATATGTGTAGAAGGGTTCCCACTTTCTGAACCCACACATTCTTGTCTTAAGCTCTCCCAGGCCAGGGATAAGAGCTGTGAAGTCTCATCTTCACTCACCTTTCATCAGCTTCACCCTAACTCTCAATGTTAGGGTTAAGAGCTAACATTACCCTGTTACAGAGGTTTGTTTGTCGAGGTTGATATTACCCCTCGACTAAAACCTAACCTTGATTGAGCCCATTGATTGCATATATTGTGTGTTATTTGTGCTTGTGTGTTTGCTTTAGCTTGCTTCCTGTGCAAGTTAGGTTTAGTTTGGCTTGCTTCCTGTGCAAGTCATGTTTAGGATAGGCTTGCTTCCTGTGCAAGTTAGATAGCAACCTTAACTTAGGGATGATTTTGCATGATAACATCTAGGCTCGAGTCGTAGTCTCCCTAGTTGTGTCTCCCTCTGTTATCTGGTTAGGTTAGACCTGTGTCCCTGCGTAGGGGAACTACGTCGCCCTGATCCTCATACCAAATGAGGTACGTAGGCAAGAGATTGAGCTGATCTCTCCGGGCGCCTTTTCTTTTCTTTTTAACCGTTGTGTCTCCACACTCTTTGTGTGTGTTCGGTTCGGATGCTGATGTAAGTCCAGTGATTGGCATTCGGGCTCCACGTTTTCCTTCTTGTGTGTGTTTTGGTTCGGATGCTGATGTAAGTCCAGTGATTGGCATTCAGGCTTCACGTTTGCCTTTGCCTGTGTTTGTTTGTGTGCGTGTTAGCCGAGCTACGAATGCTCTGATTCTCCTTCGTCCGAGGAGATACGTATGCATAGGATGCGATATCCTAGCGAGCATGTGTTGTTCCCCCGGTTCGAACTACTTTGACTCTGATGTCTATGCTTGACAGACTAAGTAGGCCCAGGATGCGATATCCTGCCGAGTTCAGTCTTGTTTGTTTTCTTGTGTCTCTTTCAGCCAGTGTGTGTGTGTGAGCAGTGTTTTAGCAACCATTTTCCTTCCTATTGTGCGTGGATCCCGTCGAGTACGGCGGACGCGTAGGGGTGCTAATACCTTCCCTTCGCATAACCGACTCCCGATCCCATTCTCTTTGGTCGCGAGACCATGCTTTTCCCAGGTTTACTCTGAGCATTTCCTTTCCCTCTTTTGGGATAAATAACGCACGGTGGCGGCTCTGTTGTTCTTGTTTTCCCGCCGGTTTTTTTCGCGTAATGCGACACTTAAGACAACCAAAAATCAACAAGAATAATGGAGAATTGAGTGAGAATTGAAGAGATGAAAAATTCAGAAATTCACCTTCACTGCAGCTTCAGATTGGCGCGATCTTGCTCTCAATTGTGCTTGGCCTTGCTTCAGATTCTATATGGAATGGAAATGGATCAAGGAAAGTGATGGACTCTTAGAGTTTCAATCTCAAAAACAGTGGGATATTCAAACTCGATTTTTAATGAAAAACACCAAGCTTATCCTTTGAATGTGGGGGTTTAGGGTTGCTGATTCAAAGCTTGCGTGCCAGAGTCCCTAATTCTGAGCATGAAGGGTCTCATTTATAGGCAATGCAATTGGTTTCACACCCTCCTTTCAAAATTCCAATAATAGCAATTTACCTTTGCATGGATGCATGGGCGTATGATAGGCCCATGTAATGATGCATTTAGGTCCAAAAATGAGTGTAAGCAATGCTTAAGTCATGTGGAAAGGCCATGCATTCGTGTATGGAAAGTGGAACTTCAAATCTTCCAAATGGTCCTTCAACTTTAAGCCATACACAAGTCATTCATTCTTTATCCAAATGGTATGAATTTGGACTTTTTAGAAAGGTTAGATTAATAGGAACAACTTTCATGTTGAACACTTTTTCATTTGAACCTTGGATCATGATGAATTTTAAGGTGGAAGTTTGGAAAATCAAACATATCAAAAAAAATTCTAAGTACCAAGCCATGTGTTCACTTCTTCCACCTTGGATAATGTTTTTTATGGGCTTCAAATGAGAAACGCTCCTTCATCAAAGTTGTAGATATTCCAATTACCTTAAATTTGGTCATAAGTTGGACCTCATTTGGATTTAGCATGAAGGAGTTATGCATTTTAGAAGTTGAGGAAAATCATATTAGAAGTTGAGGAAAATCAACTTTAATCCATGTGAAAGTCATTCATTATTTGTCAAAATGGGATGAATTTGGACTTTTTGGAAATGTTAGATTAAGAGGAACAACTTTAATGTTGAAAACTTTTTCATTTGAAGATTGGATCATGATGAATTTTGAGGTGGAAGTTTGGAAAATCAAACATATAAAAAAAATCGAAGTACCAAGCCATATGTTCACTTCTTCCACCTTGGATAACTTTTTCTATGGGCTTCAAATGAGAAAAGTTCCTTCATCAAAGTTGTAACTCTTCCAATTACCTTAAATTTGGTCACCAAATTGACCTCATTTGGATTATGATGAAGGAGTTATGCATTTTAGAAGTTGAGGAAAATCACTTGTTCAATGGTATTGGCCCAAAATGACCTATAATGTTTCCTCATGTCACATGTATTTGCAAGTTGAATTTGCAGTTCCTCCAAACATAAAAGTTGAAGTAGACATCTTGAATTTGATTATGTAACTTGAATGGTTTTAATCTCATAAAAATTGAGCAAGTTATGGTCTTGGTAAGTTGACCTCTAAATTAGGGTTTAGACAAAATGACCTATAATCTTTCACCATAAAAAATGACTTTCTAAGCGAAACTAGCTCTAGACCATAACATGAAAGTTGTTTGGAATGTCATTTATAGTAATGTTTCTCTTGGAATCATTTTCATATGACAAACAATGTATGAGATAGGGTCTAGGGAACCCCAGTTTTGATCAGTTGACTTTCTCTGGTCAACCACCATGAACCAACTTGCTAGCTTGACATTCTCTTGACTTTTGGGACTCATGGAGGATCATATATGCATAAGATGATGAAATTTGAAGTATCCATTGGAATAGTTGATCAATTGGTGAAGAAACTTGTTGAAGAAATCACATAAGATACCCAGATGAATTAGGGTTTCCAAGGCAAACTAACTCCAAACTCTTGATGATTTCTTGATCAAAATAACATGTGAAGATCATGGGAATTCATATATGATACTTAGAGCCATAGTAAACCAATTCTTGATTGAGCTCCTTTCAACGAGGGTCTTAAACCCTAGATGTGAGCTTGGTATAGCATAGATGAGCATGTGCACTACCTACAAAAGAGTTAAACTATACAATGACATATTTTTGGTATTTTGGTTAGTAAAAATAAAGAAAAATGAAATATGATACAATCAAATGGTGCTTAGTGATCTCTCCCAATGCAAACCCAATGAATGAGGTGTAAGGAGGATGCCAAGGTGTGATCCCAATGCTAGTGCATATGATGAGAATAACATGAGGCATATTACGGTCAAAATTGGGGTCTCACACATACCGTCTACCTTTTATATGATGAATAATAGCTTTAGATGGTACATCATTCCAGGTCCAGAACTTTCAAAGATGGCACCTTGCTCTTAAACAACATTGTTGTTCATTATATAATAGCAAAGAGGCTTCCGATTCGCAGCCTCGTCCTGTACGTAGTCTTCCTTAGCCTCATACACCTCTGAAACCCTATCATATTAAGCAGACAACATAGAGACTTTACTATAATTAATTTGTAAATTGTCTTCTGATTCAATGTCGAAATTATCTTCGACCATTTTATCATCCGACTGAGGTGTATACATTGGTTCCTTGTGCTCAGGCCGAGGTGCATATTGGGGGAACTTCCTTCTCAGTATGAGGAGTGTACTCTGAGGCCTTATCCTCTGATTAAGGTGAATATTCAGGTGTTTTTACCTTCATCCTGGAGCCATCTTTGGCCCGTTGTACCACCCTCATAGATGACCTTTGGTTGTCCTCCCTTTTGTCTTTCTCGTTTGGTTTCTTCGAGTAAGGCTTCCTTTGAGCCTTTAAAATAGTTGTGGTGTGCTTCACCTCAGGGACTTCGTTCTTATTCCCCAAAGCCTTCCGTCCGACCTTCTTTTTCCTCTAACAATGCCTCCACTGAGTACACGTCACTAGGTTGTTTCTTTTGTAAGTTGGGGGAATGTGAGATTTTCTATTTGACATTTTCTGGTTGTTTTGATCTGGAACCCACACCTTAGGATCGATGTCCTTCCATTTGGGTGGGTTCTCCCCCTTCTAATTTAAGGGCTTTACCCACTTGTTCTTAGGCACATTCGTAGGTGGACGAAACTTCCTCTGATGAGGCTATCTGAACTGCCTCATATATTCCTCGTTCCTGCGAGGGTCACCTCTGTTGTTTGAGGCGAACCTTGCAATTTGGCTTCCTCCCCTGCCTCTTCTTAGATTGAACCTCATGGTATTCTCAAGTTTTTTCACTGCTTCTTCATCAAAAACAACACTACACTTTGGGCACAACATTGTCTTGGAGTCATTTAGCTTGCAACACTCCAAAAAATTAATCAATCCCTCTTCAGCATGAGGGTGCACAATATGAATGTTAGAGTCAGCAATAGAAGAGATTTGATAACCCTTGTCAACCTCCATGTTGAAGCCCTCAGTGGCTTCGACCATCAAGATCTCTACAGGCTCAACATAGTGAGCATCCTCGGTCTGCATTGGGTTGGAGTCTACCTTCATCATTGTCTTTGGCTTCTCGGCAAATTGGGGTCGGCCCTCTTTCAAAGCTTTCTGCACCAAATCCATGAAAATAACACATTGAGAAATCTTATGACCAAAAAATTATGGTACTTACAAAAATCTCTCTTTTTCCTTTGTTCTAATGGAGGAGTTTTTAGGCCTTGAGGCACTATGATCTGTCCATCTGTAATTAGCAAAACAAATATTTCATCGCATTTTGTTATGTCGAAAGTGTAAGTTTTAGCAACAAATTTGTTATTCTCGCTGAGCTCAGCAGGATTTTTCTCATTCGACGGCTTCAACAACTTGCATACATAGGGAGGTTCTGGCTTAAGTTCAACCACATTTACCTCGCTTTCTTCGACACATTCGTCACATACATATGATAAGTAATCGTATGCCTCTACATAAGTGACTTTCTCTTATGATATTTATTTGTCCTAGCTTTTTCAGCTTTCAAGCGTTTGACTTGGTGAACCCTATCTGCCAATTGTGCCATGTCCCTAAGATATTGAGTATATAACTTCTTCCTAATGGAATAATCCAGGCCACCCGCAGCCATTTTGACTAATTTGTGTTCAGGGACTTGTGTAAATCATCTTGCTTTAAGAAGTATGAACTCGTTCAGATAATCATTAATCGATTTAGGGACCTTTCGCCTAAAACTAGCCAACTCGTTCAGACTAATTTTTGACTGACCCATGTAAAACTGTTTATGGAACAACCTCTTCAACTGACTTCATGTTTGGACAAAGTGTGGAGGAAGTATGGTGAACCAGGTGAAGACATTCTTCATAAGAGAATTTGTAAAATACTTCATTTTTAAATTTTCATTGTTCGCAATGTCATCGACCTTAGTTTGATACCTGTAGACATGTTCAATCGTCGACTCACTAGTATCGTCAGCGGACTTGCTGTTTGGGGACTTTCCAACCCTAGGCAACTCTGTTTGTCGAACATATTATGAAAAAAGGGAAATGAGGTTAGGCCTGTGGAGTCCCATATTAAGGCCGTTTTGGGCCAAGATCTGTTCAACCGCATTAGCTATATTGTTATGCCTAACAAAATTATTTTGCTGAACATTTTAAAGAACCTGCTAGATGTCCTGGTTCCTTTGAACCATTAGGGGTGTGGGATTGACCTGACCCAAGTATTCCACTTCTTCCTTATTTGGGTCTGGTTCACGTCAAAACCCTTGATTTTGGTCTACATTTGCCTGGACAATCCCATTTTAAGGGGTTTCTACCTGCCCTACATTTGATATCGAGGGAGTTGGTCAAGGTGGTATCTGGGGCATGCCAAAGAAATAAGTTATTCACCCCATTTGGTTTGCTAATAGTTCATAGGATTGGTTTGTGTTTGTAATTAACGGGTTGAAAATATTTCCCATTTGTTGGGTGAGAGTGTTTACTAACTCCATATTACTCTCGTCCATTTGTTGCCTCATAGCCATCATGGAAGTGGTATTTAACGATGGTGTTGTTTGAGGGATATAACATATCCCTCCCGGTCGAACCATATTATTGATGGTCGACGCCAAGGCGTTTTGTGGGTTATAAGACGACACAATTTCCATTGCATTATCACTAAAAGTATACATGTTAGTATGTAGGACATCCATACTAATTTTCAGAGAAAACTATGAATATCTATACAAGATGAAAATTTTAGCACAGGTCCGACTGGGTGTGCCAATTTTCTTATGCTAAAAATTAGTAAACAACCGCTAATCTCTTATTAAAGGTTACTTGCAGGATCAACCATGGAATCCTAGGACACAATGCTAAAGATTTTGGTTTATAGTTTTTCGTTGAAAAGGAATCGTTTTGACCGGGTCAAAAAAGTTATGAAGAAGGTTGTAGAGATGTAATTTCGACAATGATAAAGCAGAAATGTTATAATAAAATAAGAGTAAAAAGGCAATGTTATTAACATAAGAATGAAAGTAGCTGGGAAAGAATCATAAATTGGATTAAAAGACTTCGCATTAAAGTAAAAGTGGTTTTTCAAGGTTCATACATTCTCTCAGTGAAAACTCTTTTCTCTAGCGCCGATACTTCGAGTGTAAGTGAGATTTTGTAATGAAACAAACACATTGAATTTTACAAATGAAATCCCTATTTATACTAGCATGTAATAACTTCTTCCTAATGTCTACTTCTTCAGCTTTTGCCACGTAAGAACTCTGCATGCATTTTTCCATTACATTCCCTCCACGTGTCTTCAGGATAAAACAAATAAGTGGTTACTTGTATTTGAACAAAACATCTACGCGCCCAAAATAACCGCCTTTTCGACAGAATCGATGTCGTCAAAATGTCTCAAAAAAAATTCTAACAACTTAGTCTCGATTTCCTTTACTTGAGACTTCAATCTGTGTACATGTCACCAAAAGCCTATATGTCTCTAACTTTGACTTATGCTGAGGTTTTTTCCCTTGTCAAAAATCCTAGTGAACACATAGTTAATAATGTCTTGGTCAATTCCTCTTGTGGACATCACTTGACATGCACTACCTGTGTGATTTGCTACTCCATAAATCCCACATGCTGGGATAAGAGGGGCTACAATGTTAATGCTCATATTATCAAACTCTTGAAATAAGACATCTACCTTAGCATTTATATCGTTAAAAGCATTCATTTCGTATAAACCTTCTTAAGCTTTCTTATTAGAGGCACATTCGCTTCACCATTGGTAATGGTTTCATGCCATGTCCTTTATGAGTGCATAAGCATCTTCGATGTCCATATTCATTAATTCCCCGCCTGCATCATCACTTATAGTTATTCTACGATAAAAACACCAAAGAAATGTATGGGTTGCCAAAGAAAACATCAGACTCTTGAAACTCTGGTATGACCTCGGAACAATGATGTTCGTAAGAAATATTACGGTCTAACCGTAAGAAATATTACGTGAGTAGTTTTTATTACTCCCTAGCAGTAATTCTTGCTGCCCCAATCAAAAACTCAATTCTTTGTTGAGTAAAAATTATAGTCGTAATATTACACCTTAGTTATAATCTTCACTATCTTAAAATATTTTCTTCAAGTTTTTAATTTTTCTTCTATACTTTGTGCTTTTGGTTCTGATGACTTTACATATGACTTGTATTTACCTAAATGCTAAATCCTAAAAGCGATTTTTTTCTAAAATACCAAATAAACAAGCCAATCAAAATAAATAATATAAAAATAAATAAATACAACTATAAAAAATATACACGAAAATGAACATAAAACACGACTAAAAAACAAACTTATCAACCAGCTTTGTACAAAATGAAAACATGAATATTTTAAATTTTAAAATTTAAGATTTTATAGGACTTAAATATGTTAATAAGTTTAATAAAGAAGTTATGCAGATACAAAGTATATGTAAGGAAATAGATAAGAACATTTTAAAATTTTAAGATAGGATAAGATAAGGTTATAAAAGAAATTATACATATGCAAAGTATATATAAAGAAAAAATATTAAAATTTTATTATTAATATAAAAATATACTGATTTCATTTCACACAAAACGATTCTTTAATAATAAATTTGGTAATATATTTCAAAAATTCTATAAATAAACAAGTAAAAAAAATGTAAAACAATTTTAAAAACGCAATGGTATTTTTAACAACCAATAATAATAGAGACAAATATAGTAAATTCTAAGAAGTGCAAGGGCAACACAGTAACATCAACTTCAAATTATCCTCTTCTTCTCGTTTTTTCTCATTTTTTCTTTCTGCACTTTGCATTACCCATTTCACCAAATAACAGTTTCTCAAACTTTTTCAATTTTCAATATCCTTAAAAAATGAGAAAAAAATAAATAATCTCAAATCACGTTTCATTTCAATTCTCAAATCGAATCGACAAATTAGGGTTAGGTTTTTCATTTTCTTCCCCAAATAAGAAACGCGTCGAAAAACGAGAACAAGAATCAATCCTTTATGATTCTTTCTTCAATCGGAAAGGTAAATTTGATCGGTGTGTTAATCTTTTTGTTGTTGTTGTTGGTGGTGGCGGTTCAATCCTCTGCGGCGGCGTTAAACGGTAACACCATGAAGATTCACCCTGCTCCGAGAAAGCGCAACATCACAATCCAATTCGGAACTAACGGAAGCAACCCTGCGTCGGAGGCTCAGGCTTTGTTGGGAATATCCGGGAAGAAATTACGGCGTCTCCCACACGTTTTCAGCCGCGTATTGGAACTTCCGTTTCGATCGGATGCTGACGTGGCGATTGAAGAGGCGCCTGATTGTTTCCGGTTTGTGGTTGAGACGGAGGGTATCGGTGAGGTGAGGACTCACACGGTGGAGATCCATCCCGGCGTGACGAAGATTGTTGTTAGAGATGGTGAATCTTTGGAGTTGTCGCTTGATCAGTTAGAGCTTGATATGTGGAGGTTTCGTTTGCCGGATTCGACTCTGCCAGAGCTTGCGAGTGCGGTGTTTGTTGATGGGGAGTTGATTGTTACTGTGCCGAAGGGGCATGATCTGCAGAATGTTGAAGGTGGTGATAGTGATAGAGGTATGGGTGGTAGACTTGTGCTTGTACAGTGATTATGATTGTGATGATGATAATGATAATGATGATGATGATGATGATGATGATGATGATGATGGTGAAAATTCTTTTGTTTAACACCTTTAAAATGTTACTTTAGTATATGTGGGTTAGATTTAAGGTTGTTGCTGTTGTTGGGTGTAGCTGATTTCTTTTGTATGTGAATTTGATTGTTGCTTCAACATAAATGTTCTTTCTTCAATAATGTTCTACATTTATGGCAATGTCAATTTTCACAATTAGTTTTTTTTTCCTTGTTTTTCAAATTTCAGGGTTTATTTTCTTTTTCATTCAATTTGTGCTTTTGGTCTATGATTATCAATTACTATTAGTATATATCTGCTTTATAGGAATTGGGTGCCTTTTTTGCATGATGCTTTTGAAGTTTGATGATGCTTTATATGAGTATTATGATATACTTTATCTATTAAAATCAAAGTGATTATGACATAACTTTTGGTGAATCTGAAATATATACTCAAGTTTAGAAAAATGTTATGATTTTATATTTGATGGAGGAAGGGATAAAGGTTTCAATATGATAATGTACATGGACATGTATAATTGATCCTGTCATGTGTGTGAAAAGGTTTCTAATCCTCCCCCTCACTCTACTCATGGATATTTGAGGACTTTGCACTTTCATGGGAAAGATGAGTGATATAATCTAAACTATGTTTTTTATTTCTTTTTCTGTAAAGGCTTATGATCAGTTCTACTGCTTTTTCAATCTTCATAAAGTTTAGTTTTTTAAGTGCAAAATCAATTTAACTACTGCTGCTACTTTCTTTAGATTTGTTAAATTGGAATGTTAGCACCTTTTAGAAACTAGAATCACCATTCCTCAACAACTAATTAAGTTCAAAGTTTAAACTGATATTTTATCTAGATTGATATTTTCTAGGAATGAAAATGGGTCATTTGAAAGTATTTGAGCTAAAATTTACTGCCATTTTAATATTTACTAGGCTAGTCCCACATGCAAACAAAAAAGTACATGCATTTAAATGGCCTGGTTCATGTTTTGGATATCAATTTTTCTGTTGTCTTTATCAGTTTTTTTTCTGTCTTGATATTTATTAAGAGGAACCAGGTCAGATTCACCCATCTCTTGCTTAATGGAAACATGAAATAACTATATTGGTAGGCATAAAAAGTGTCTACTTAAACTCATTTAGTTCTGTTGATCCTTTATTTGACTATTTTAAAGAAACATGTTTGGAAATGATCCTCAAAAAAGCTTGGAATTATTTGAACAATGGCACAGTGACTATTATTTAACGATTACACTTTTACATCTCTATAGTTAGAGAAAGTATAAAGATTTTAAAGTAGTGCTTTTATACTTTTATCAGTAGTATTTTATATCATTTCCCCTTTTCTCATTTGAGTTCCATCTTATCCCTTGAGAGGCATATATGAAACAGTTTGAACTATGAAACTTCTAAATTCCACATGCTCTAAATCAAAGATGGAATAACTTGTGTCATCAACATACACAAATGATAATTTAGTAAATAATGATTTACAAACCATAAGTAATTACACCATTAATTTTTAGTAATATATTAGTTGGTATTCTATTTATTTTCCAAGTAGTTTTCTCTTCCTCTCCTTAATTTCATAGCCATAATTTTCATATTTGCATTATAAAACTTTCTAACAGCCAAGGTAGCACTTCGATCATTCCCAACTCATAGGTGTTCAACTATTTCTAAACACATACTACTACTACTAAGTACTTTTCTGTGGGTTACGAAATTTCAATCTGGAAGACCAATGATTTGTACAGGCAAAATAGGTAAATTCTTTTAATATTACCTGAGTGTATTTTTAAGGCAAAATTACACGTGATCGTTTCCAAATGCGAATCTGAACAATGAAGAGTTTGTGGACTCTAGTTCTCTTTTCGAAAGTAATGTGGAGAATATCTTAGGTTTATGTTGTGTATTTTTGTAAATGGAGTTAGAGCTTAAAGTGTTGCTGAAGTGTTGGTTAGTGTTTTCAATCATATTGAACACCAATTTAAATCGATTACTATTGACAGGTCTAGTGTGAAAAATCTTCTGTTCAACCAATCAATAACCAAAATTTTGGGCTTTAGTAAGCCAGTTTAGCGAGGAAGTTAGGAATCCGATTGGGACTTTGATAATTACAAGAAGCCATGATCATAGCGTGTGAATTTTAGATGAGAATTTCTTAATGCACCTTAGATAATCTTTAACCACCACACAAAATTGTGAATTTTTTAAATGTCTCTAGATTTTTGAGATGCATTTTCAAACACACTTATTTTTGAATAAATATTGAAATATTCCGAAGATATATCTTAGGAACCATTTTTAATGTTCAAAACATTTCACTAGAAGCCACTTACATTTGAATTGTTTCGGCGATACATCTCCATGAATATGTTGGAGATACATTTCCGTAGTGTATAAGAATAATTGTTTTTTATTATAAGTTGTGTATTTGTGTCCAGATGAAGTATAACACACGATAAAAAAAAATAGACGTACAAAATAATAAGAGACTAATACTTGATGTGAAAATAAAATAGTAATATATGTCGAAAATGTCATTCAGTCGAAATCCAAAATGTAGTAACAATGTCAGAAATAAAGTACAAACTATAGTACTACAACAAAATAATAACATACTACCATTGTGTGTGTCTAACAACCTCTCATCTACCTCCTTTGTCTGCTCTACCTCCTCGGACATCAATCCCCATGTCTTCCGAGGATGTCTCTGGTACAATAATGTCCATGTGCCTCTACCATAATGGCATCTAGGACACCAAATTCATCAAGGAAGATACTCCCGTCAATGTCTGCCCTCACAATCTCCACTATATGATGACACCTAGGTAAGAAATCATCAGTATGGTCTAGCTGAACTTGCTCCTCCTCTAGTATCTCCTGATGAGCTGATCTCGGTGAATCTCTTGGAGCAGCATGCATCATGTACGGATGTGACACCCTGAAGAACCATCTTATGTACCTCTCGATGTAGCTTCAATCACTCGGGGTTATGGTAGCTTATGTCTCCTTTGGTATCAGATGACTCTCACAACCATCAAATATCTCATCTATATGTATGCGTGTCAAGGCAGGAGGAGCAGAGGCAACAGGGTGTCTGGGGATGGTTTGGGTGTACCCGAACTGTCACATGACGCGCTCGGGCAGATGAGGAGCAGTGAGACGCGATTCATAAGCCAACCATCCGGAGTATAACACTATCTCGTGAAATGGTCGCGTCTGGCGGTGATCCACGTGTTGTTGAAGGGCATGTCCTTAACAACCAAACAATCAAGATAGACTATAAAAGGCTCAACCACTCGGTTCCTTCTAATTGGGATAAAAGCACAAACACGCGACATAACCTCAGTGTACTCAAACACACTCGCCCAACCAACGATGTGCAGGAAGTGCTTGAAGATCCAAGCATGAAATAAAAAAGTTTGGAACACAGGAATCGTCGGCAATGGCTTTGCAAAATATGAAATGAAAATGAAAAAAAACATTCAAAGATTTAGAATTATTACCATTAGTAGTGTCACGTTGCTTATGATTTGCTTCGTCTTCCACAAACAATCTTCTTTCAACTTTGAATACAGGTAGACCAAGCAAGTCGCCCCCCAATTATACTCATGGATTTGAGTGAGATCCACAAAGTACCGTAGGTAGGCGACATCAGTATAAGTGGCACTCTTATCCATAAAAATCAAAGTGCCAACCATAAATGACAGGTATGCTCTCAATGCATGCGATGTTTGGACCGCCACCTTCTCAGTATCATCATCATCCTCTTCCACTCTCTAGATCTCAACCGTATAAATGTTCCTCAGGAACTCAAATCTAGCATGAGCATCCCTGGTCATATCCACCTCTTCCACCACCTTCTCTATATCCTCCCCCAGAAACTCCACCATCATCTCGACTGCCTCGTCTTTGGTGTGTAAGTTTAAGGAGTGCCTTAGGGGGGGGGGGGGGGGGGGGGGGGGGGAGGGGTGAATGAGGCACTTAGACGATTTTCCGGACTTTTTACGGTTTATTGATTTTTACTTTCTTGAGATGCTTATGTGATGAAAAGCGGTAAAGTGCGGAAAGTAAAGAACACCATGATGTATAGTGGTTTCCCTCATAGATCGAGAGTACTCCACTCCCCTTTCAACACGAAAGAGAATTCACTATAATGTTAAATTCCTAGACAAGACACCTTAAGGCCTTTCTATCTAATTCTAACGCACCAAGAACAGTCCTCTTGGATTTACAATGTTTAAAGTCCAATCGAGACTCAAATTCTCACAAAAGGACCTCTTGCATCCACACACCGGATAGCAAGGATAAAACCTTACAAACTTATTCTTAACAATCCTAAAAATAAGTTGTAATCAAGAGATACAATTCTGAATTTTTGTAGAAGATGAAATAGTTGAAAATTTGAAGTATATCAATTTATCAATTGATCTTCTCCTTTCTAACACTTAATTCTCACAATAATTATACAAGTGTTCTTTGTATGGAATGAAACTATGATGCTTAAAAAGAAGGTTTATGCAAGGTTTCACTCTTAAGAAAATTTGGAAGAACACTTAAAAAATGTTTGAAAGAATATGAGTAATTGATTTGAAATTTTTGCAAGGAGGTAAATTTGAAATCTGAAAAAATGATGTATATATGTTGTCTAAACACCTCCTCAAATGGATGCAATTACCCAAAGGATGCCATGGTTCGTGGTAAAGAAAATAGAAAAGTTTCCATGAAGAGATGCACTAATTTTTGCCTCTAGTTCAGTGGTAATCGATTACCTTAATATGGGTAATCGGTTACTTGCCTCTAACGTGCAAAAATATTTGAATTTTTCATAGAGTAATCGATTACCTTAAAATGGATAATCGATTACTTCATCCCAGATTTGAAAAATAGCTTAAAAAATAAAATGGTATGATTTCTTTGATGCATAAAATTACTTCCAATGATTATGGCATGAATGAGACATGTTTTGAACACTTGTATAATCATCTAGAGGTCAAGTGTTATACCTATTCATTTGAAATACGAATCTTCATGAGTTTCATCGAGACTTGATCATTTAGTTGAAAACTTCCTTCATGAGCTTGAATCTTGATCAATCCTTTTTGTTAATCAATCTTAGACTTGTAGAGAAGTTTGTCGTCATCAAAACATCTGAGAAGTCATGTCTTCACAATCTCCCCCTTTTTGATGATGACAACCCCAAAAAAATGAAAGTTCGATCCAAGCATGTTTCTCTAGCAAATGCTCCCCCTTAATTTATGATTTAAGGAGTCTTTTGAAATCTGCATTTTGTTAGAGAGAAACAGAAAATAAAGAAATAACACAATAACAATCTCTTCTCCCCCTTTGTCATTAACAAAAAGGGTGAAATAAGTAACAATATGCAAACAACATACACCAAGCACCACATAACACAAGAATGAAACAAAAGATAATACAAACATAATATAAACCAAACTTAGGCAAAAAAAAAAACAAGAAAAAACACTTAAGATCAAAAGTACTCTTTATGACAAAAATTCACGTGTGTTAAAAAAATTTAAAAAAAGTTCTAGAAGAAATAGTGGTAATCGATTACTCTAAAAAGGGGAATCGGTTACATAGATGAAAAACACGCGAGGAAGGCAAAAACAGGCAGGGTAATCGATTACCCAATTTGGAGTAATCGATTACTCTAAGAAAAAAGTGAAAAAACAGTAGCTTTGCACAACCCAAAATATGAAGGATTTTCAAAAAATTTAAGTTTGACAAGGTAATATACATACTAATGCAATTTTGAGTGATTTTTTTTTTTATCAAAAAATTAAATTTACCTAATATAAAATCAACAAAAGGCAAAAATTTCATATACACATTTTAAAGAGAAATTTCACAAATAAAAAATTTTAAAAACTTGTGTACCTTGGCCTCATTATAATGTATAGTGAATAATTATGGAAGATTTATATATCACCTTCATCCAAAATGCCAAGTTCTCTTCGAATCTTATAAAATGGTTCTTTTGCGAGTGGTTTTGTGAAAATGTCCGCTAGTTGATTATGAGTATCGACAAAGGTAACTTCGACATCGCCTTTAAGCACATGATCACGAAGGAAATGGTGTCGAATGTCTATGTGTTTGGTCCTTGAGTGCATGACAGGATTCTTTGTAATATTAATCGCACTTGTGTTGTCACATCGGAGTGGTATGCATCCAAGATCGATTCCATAGTCACTTAATTGTTGCTTTAGCCAAAGATTCTGTGCACAACAACTACCCGCTGCTATGTATTCTGCTTCAACCGTACTAAGAGCAACACACGCTTGTTTCTTACATGACCATGAGACTAATGCATTACCAAGGATGTGACATGTTCCACTAGTACTTTTTCTATCTGTTTTACAACCTGCATAATCCGCATCAGAATAACCAATTAACTTACAAACACTACCTTTAGGATACCATAAGCCAACGTTGGTTGTTCCTTTGAGATACTTCATGATTCTTTTGACTGCCGTGAGATGTGACTCCTTTGGATTTGCTTGGAAGCGAGCACATAAACACACGCTAAACGTTATGTCAGGACGGTTTGCCGTCAAATATAATAAAGAACCAATCGTACCTCGATACTTCGTAATATCAATTGACACACCCGATTCGTCTTGATCAACATAGGTTCCGGAGCCCATTGGTGTTGACATTGCTTTACAACCATCCATTTCAAATCTCTATAACAACTCTTTGCAATACTTTGATTGGTTGATAAAGATTCCGTCTTTTAGTTGCTTGATTTGCAATCCAAGGAAGTAGTTCATCTTTCCCATCATAGACATTTCAAATTCACCTTGCATTATCAACGCAAATTCTTCACATAGTTCTTTGTTGGTTGAACCGAAGATTATGTCGTCTACGTAGACTTGAACAAGTAAGGTGTTCCCTTTTATCTTTTTGATAAATAAAGTCTTGTCTACTTTGCCTTTTTCAAAACCTTTTTCACATAGAAAATTACTTAGACGATCATATCCTGCCCTTGGTGCTTGTTTTAATCCATAAAGCGCTTTCTTCAAGTTGTATACATGTGAAGGATGCTTGAAGTCTTCAAAGCCCGGGGGTTGTTTGACATAGACTTCTTCGTTGATGTAGCCGTTCAAGAAGGCTTTTTTGACGTCCATTTGAAATAACTTCATCCGATTTTTCGTCGAACTTACCAAGGTTGTCTTTGTCATTGTTAAGGACAAAGCACTTGCATCCAAAGATATGAAAGAAAGCAATGTTGGGTTTCCTTCCTTTTAAGAGTTCATATGGAGTCTTCTTTAGGATAGGTCTTATGTTAACTCTATTACTTACAAAACATGTCGTGCTAACCTCATCCGCCCAAAAATACTTAGGAAGATTTGAGTCGCTAAGCATTGTTCTTGCAAGTTCCACCAATGACCTATTCTTTCTTTCAACTACTCCATTTTGTTGAGGAGTCCTTGGATCCAAGAAGTTGTGAAATATTACTTGATCTTCACAAAAGTATTCAAAAGAAGTATTCTAGAATTCTCCACCATGATCGCTTCTTATGGAGGCAATTGTTAATGATTTCTCATTTTGAAATGCTTTGCATACTTCTTGAACACTTTGAATGCATCACTTTTCTGCACTAAAGAAGGTCCAAGTATATCTAGAATAATCATCAACAATAACTAAAGCATATAAGTTACCTCCGAAGCTTCTTGTTCTTGATGGACCAAATAAGTCCATATGTAACAATTGTAGTGGCCTAGAAGTGGACACCACATTCTTGGATGTGAAAGTTGATTTGGTTTTCTTCCCCTTTTGACAAGCATCGCAAAGTCTATCTTTGATGAATTTTATCTTTGGCAATCCAATGACACGATCATGTTTTACTAACTTATTCAAGTGCTCCATGTGAATGTGAGCAAATCTCTTATGCCATAACCATGAGTCGCTGTTATTTGCCACAAGACACTTAACCTTCAAAGAAACATCATCAAGGGAAATCATGAAAATATTATTAATTCGCTTACCTATAATAATTACCTCTTGTGTGACTTCGTCTTCAATTAAACATTCATCTTTTGTGAACCTTATTTTGAATCCTTTGTCACAAAATTGGCTTATGCTTAAGAGGTTGTGCTTTAGTCCTTCGACATATAGCACATCTTCGATGGATATGAAATTTGGTGCACCTACTTTGCCTATGCCAAGAATTCTTCCTTTTTTATTATCTCCATAAGTAACATAACCCTTGGCCTTAAGCATTAGATCTAAAAAATTGTGCATATCACCAGTCATATGCTTGGAGCACCCACTATCCAAATACCAAAGATTTGATGTGGCCTTCAAGCATACCTACAAAACAAAATTAAGTTTTGTTAGGTACCCAAATTGCTTTGGGTCCTTCATAATTAGTACCTTTCTCAATCCATATATAATGCCCCTTTGCTACACTAAAGTTTCTAACATAGCAAGCATTAGGTGTATGGCCAATAATACCACAATAAAAACAAGTTGGTTAAAAATTGCTTTTATATCTAGGAACATAAGACTTTTTCTTTGTAAACCTTTTCTTTTTAGGACGTTGATGCACAAATTTTGGTGTGTTGACTCTTTCTTTTGGAGATTGATCCTTAGGCCTAACAAAGATAGTTTTATTTGAACTTGGTTTAGAAAATTTGGAGTAACCAAGTCCACTTTTGTCATTTGAGTACCTTTGTTGACTAAGAACCCCTTCCAAACCAATTTTTCCTTTTTCATACCTTTCAAGGACTCTTTTAAGTTGGACAATTTGGAAAGAGAGATACTCACACTTTAGACATACAAAATTCTTCTTTTCAATAATCATCTTTTGTTTTTCATTTTCAAAATCTTTTTCAAAAATTTCAATCTTTTCTTCCAAGGAAGAATTTGTTTCTTTTGAGATGATATAGTTTTATAAAGAATTTTGCATTCATTTAACAATTCATTAATTGCACCTTGTGCATCATCATCAAAAAGAGAAAAAACATTACTAACCTCTTCTTCATCGTCGGAATGATGAGAAGCCATTAGCGCCAAGTTTGCACATTCCTCGCTATCCAATCCGGATGAAGAACTAATTTCATTGTCCTCCCATGCAACATATGCCTTTTTGTTCTTGAAATCCTTCTTTCTCTTGAATCCGTCTTTCTTTGAAAGTTTAGGACATTCCGGCTTTATGTGGCCTTGCTATCAATATTCGTAGCATGTTATATCTTGCGTAGATGTGGTAGTCTCCTTTTTCCTGAAATGTCTATTCTTTTTAGCGTTAAAGGATTTATCATTTTTGTTAAAGAACTTACCAAGCCTTTTAACAAGGAGCATGAAATTCTCATCTTCCTCCAATGCATCATCATCTTTATCTTCTTTTGAGTCTACCTTCAAGGCAATTCCTTTAGATTTCTTTTCTTGACTTTCATGTTTCTCAAGCCTACCAAGTTCTAACTCATGTTCTTGAAGTTTGCCAAAGAGTGATGCAGACGTCATTGTTGAAAGACTTTTCTTTTCGGAGATAGCCGTCACCTTCGGTTAACATTCTCGAGTCAATGATCTTAGTACTTTAAGATTGAGATCGTCATTTGTAAATGTTTTTCCGAGAGCAATCAAGTGGTTAGTCAAGTGAACAAATCTCTTTTGTAGTGCCACGATGGATTCTCCGGGCAGCATTCTAAACATCTCATATTCTTGACTTAATGTATTCAACCTTGATCTCTTTACTTCGGCGGTGCCTTCATGTGTCTCCACTAAGGTGTCCCGTATTTGTTTCGCCGATTTGCATTGAGATATGTGGAAGAACTCGTCCATGCTTAAAGCACTTTGAAGAATGTTTATTGATTTCTTTTCATTTAAGATTTTTTCTTATCAACTTCATCATACAAACTCTTTATCTTTGGAGTACCAATGCCATTGACCACACTCATAGGATTATACGAACCATCTTCAACGGCTTCCCATATGCCTTCTCATTGGGCTTCTAGATGTGCCTTCATGTGGATCTTCCAAAAATCAAAATATTCTCCAGAGAAAAATGGTGGTTTGTTACTACTTCCACCGTCTTTGAAAACCGGATTCGTGCTTGCGGAAGCCATGCGTATCTTTTAGGAACATGTTACCTATAACCTGCTCTGATGCCAATTGTAAGTTTAAGGAGTGCCTTAGAGGGAAGGTGAATGAAGCACTTAGACGATTTTCCGGATTTTTTACGGTTTATTGATTTTTACTTTCTTGAGATGCTTATGTGATGAAAAGCGGTAAAGTGCGGAAAGTAAAGAACACCACGATGTATAGTGGTTTCCCTCACAGATCGAGAGTACTCCACTCCCCTTTCAACACGAAAGAGAATTCACTATAATGTTAGATTCCTAGACAAGACACCTTAAGGCCATTCTATCTAATTCTAACACACCAAGAACAATCCTCTTGGATTTACAATGTTTAAAGTCCAATCGAGACTCAAATTCTCACAAAAGGACCTCTTGCATCCACACACCGGATAGCAAGGATAAAACCTTACAAACTTATTCTTAACAATCCTAAAAATAAGTTGTAATCAAGAGATACAATTCTGAATTTTTGTAGAAGATGAAATAGTTGAAAATTTGAAGTATATCAATTTATCAATTGATCTTCTCCTTTGTAACACTTAATTCTCACAATAATTATACAAGTGTTCTTTGTATGGAATGAAACTATGATGCTTAAAAAGAAGGTTTATGCAAGGTTTCACTCTTAAGAAAATTTGGAAGAACACTTAAAAAATGTTTGAAAGAATATGAGTAATTGATTTGAAATTTTTGCAAGGAGGTAAATTTGAAATCTGAAAAAATGATGTATATATGTTGTCTAAACACCTCCTCAAATGGATGCAATTACCTAAAGGATGCCATGGTTCGTGGTAAAGAAAATAGAAAAGTTTCCATGAATAGATGCACTAATTTTTGCCTCTAATTCAGTGGTAATCGATTACCTTAATATGGGTAATCGGTTACTTGCCTCTAACGTGCAAAAATATTTGAATTTTTCACAGAGTAATCGATTACCTTAAAATGGATAATCGATTACTTCATCCCAGATTTGAAAAATAGCTTAAAAAATAAAGTGTTATGATTTCTTTGATGCATAAAATTACTTCCAATGATTATGGCATGAATGAGACATGTTTTAAAACTTGTATAATCATCTAGAGGTCAAGTGTTATACCTATTCATTTGAAATACGAATCTTCATGAGTTTCATCGAGACTTGATCATTTAGTTGAAAACTTCCTTCATGAGCTTGAATCTTGATCAATCCTTTTTGTTAATCAATCTTAGACTTGTAGAGAAGTTTGTCGTCATCAAAACATTTGAGAAGTCATGTCTTCACATGGTGATCCTCCCATGATCGAGGAATCTCCCCCTGATCGAAAGATATAACAAACACGAGACATTGTCTAGTGTAATAGGCATCTCACCATGCGGGAGATGAAACGACGAGGTCTTAGAGTTGCATTTCTCCACGAATTCATTAAGCATCCCGTGGTTGACTAGAGTGTAATTGGTCATGCATAAGTCCTTCATGTCAGATAAGGGCAAAATTAATTGAAACTAATTCTCATTCGGCTAAGGCAATGCAACAATCTTACTCTAGTGGTTAACGAACTTTTGAGGATTACGCTCCTGAAATTTGTCAGAAATAATCAATTTCAGAAATTATCAATGTCAGCAATTAAAATTTAGGTTAAAAAAATAAAGATTCCAACTAATGCTACCTCTTAATCCCAAATATGTCTAGAAGTATGGTCTGGATATAGAGGAAGTTAAGACAAATCAACTAGACCTCCTCCAAAAGCCTCTGGCTCGGCATCCGTAGCAGCATCATCCTTTGGAGGTAGCACCAGATCAATAACATCATTAGTGGGAGGCAGGACTGGAAGAGCAACATCATTCATAATAGGTGGCATTGGTGAATCCTGACGCTTATAGGAGGATGGGGGAAGTGACGCGTCAGAAGGTGAATCCCATCTCCTACAGGAAAAATAAGGTAGAGTGACATAAGGAGAAGCACGAGCCCTGGAAGTAGACGACTCTACCTGACTTGAGGTGCCTGGAGCATCCGGAACCTGCTGGCTTCATTCCTGCCGAACGAATGCATGTTGAGCAACTCTGCCATGCCTCAAATATATCATGTATGCCAATCATTATGTCGTAAGTTAAAGTAAGGCATACTATTAGTGCACGCAAACAACACACACAAGCAAGAAAATAAAAAAAATATATATATACTGCAGGAAATTATGGATAAGCATCTCCGGAAGCACCAGGGAACTAATATATATAAATATTCCGGAGATGCATCTCCGTAATTTCCTGTAGTATATGAAACGCTGAACATTTTCGGAGATGCATCTCCGGAATGTTCTATAACTCAGAAGTTGCGTAAAATGTCGAAAGTACCACATGCTAGTTGAAAAAAATGTTCTGATCATCATTTTCAACCAACAAACCATTTATATACTATGTATAAACTACGTTACATGTGATTTCTGCATATTTCTAACCTTAATCATGATTTCTACTCATTTATACCAAAACTCAAACATTTATCAAAAACTCAAAAAAACTTATTTGAAATTGATTTTTGATGAAGTTGGATGATTTTACATATGAAGATTGATGTTCTCTTGAGTTCCCTTGAGCCTTGTTTGATGAAATTTGACTTGGTGTGGATTAGTGTATTGAGAGAGTTTGAGTTGAGTTTGTGAAAATTGCGAAATGAGGAAGGAGAAGTCTGGCGCGACTTTATGCTCCAAAATGCTTCGGAGATACATATCCAAAATATTTTAACGTTAACTTACAATTGGATGCGTCCGAAGATGCATCTCCAGAAACATGTGGTATTATTGAAAATTTACATGGTGCGGTAGAAACATATAGGGTGCCATAAGAGAATCTCTTTTAGTTTTGTTATAGAGTTTTGGTAGGTTATCAAAGATGAATTATGAAATTTATGTGCGACTTTCATGATAACAGAATGCTTGTTAAAGAATTCAATCACTTTTATTATCCTGATTCACAAGGTTGACAATTCTCAATTACTTGGGTGTTGTCTAGTTAATAGACTAAAATAGGTGATTGGTCAAGTTATTTTAGAATAAAAACTAATATTTTTCGGCGGGACAATTTTAGAATGAACGTTGATCACTAATGAAATTGTGGGAAGGTTTATCTTATTCCAAGTGAATTTCGTGAAGAGTTGAGGATTATATGGCGGCTAACATGAATTTTCATTTGATATGGAAGTATTGAGTGATAGGATATGTTACACTTGCAACGAGTTCGAGTTTAGTCAATAGTTGTGTGAGAAATGGCTTCGAAAGGGTGACCCCTTATCACTTTTAAATTGAAGTTGAAGGTATTAGAGTATACTAGTAATAACATAAAGCAACTATGCTTTTATAAAAGTATAAAGTGAATTCAAATTGGTTTAGAAAAGTTATTAGAGTGTGTAAGTTAGTTACACATTGTTAGCCAGACAATGAGTTTGTCATGCTTAGTGCACACTTACACTTTCCCTATAAATAGTGTCATACCCCAAAATTTGCCCATTAATATTTCAAGACATTTTTCAGGGCACTCCGACTCATTTTTATGACACTGACCTTAAAGGAACAAAGGCCCAGCTCACGAGTGGCCCAATCCAGAAAATGGCCCAAACTGGCCTGCTCGCTAGGCGAGCAATTCCTTCGCCTAGCGAACACTTCTTTATGACACTCGCCCCAGCGAAGCATCAGATCCAGTAAAAGCCCAAACTAGCTGGCTCGCTAGGCGAGCAACTCCTTCGCCTAGCGAAGCTTGCGAATAGCAGAATTTCTGGGCTTCATTCTGAGCCCATTAGGTCACAACAAGAGCATTATAAATAGCCAAGCTTCAATCACGAAAAGGGGGGGAGAAGACAGACGAAGACGGACGGAAACCCTGACACAGAAACCCTGGAGGCTACCTTAGAGAGTTCCGAATAAAGAAACCCTGAAGGCCGCTCCTCCGCTCCGAAGCTACCGCCGCCCAACTCCATCCGATACCAAAAGCGATCAGTCTCTTCAACATAGCAGCTTAGTTGCAAGCAGGTTTCGCATCACTATTGTTTTATGCTTTTAATCGGTAATCTCTATATACATAAAGCATCATGATTGAAGTTTCGAATATGTAATTTATGGTCACATGCGAATTTAAATATGCTTGAATATCATGAATGTTTGTCCATGCTATTCCCGTAATCAAGTGCCATACAAGTTCAGGTTTTCGGAGGTCATGCTGCTGTCAAAATCCAAACCCGTGGCCGCTCGCTAGCACATCGCTAAGCGAGCCTGTAGCGAGCATTCGCTGAGCCTTCGCTAGGCGAAGCAGAGGCGAACGGGACAGTGGCTGCTTTGTTTCTTTTCTATTCTGCCTTATGTCTATCTAACCAAGATTTATTATAATTCTGCATCATTTGGCCTGAGATTATGACTGTTGTATTGTAGTGCAATTTTCAATTGTACTTTACTTTGATGCTCTAACCCGTGTGTTGAATTGTGCAAAGGTTTACATATTCCCGAGGAAACGGCCGGCTAGGTATCCCACTTTATGTGTGGGAGATCCTTATGGAGATTCACCCTGAATTACTCAATTTGATTTTAATGTATTCATTTCATGGCGAAGATCCACCCTAATGGCTTAATTGATCTTAATGTATTGATTTTAATATGGACCTAATTACCTACTTGATTACGGCTATCTAATTAATTGTAAAACTTTGCCTTTTAATATGCGATCTTGGACCTCTCTTTTGTTACCCTACGATTACGGTATTATGGTCATGTCCCGCGAATATGGGGATACACTTAGCAAAGACCCTTCGGTTAAATCATCATAGTCCCTCGAATGTTGCCTTTGTCCCTCGATGACCCTTCGGTGTAGCCTACGGTTAAATGATGATCGTCCCTTCGAATGCTAAGGTATCCTCACAACTGTTGCCTTCAATGACCAATCGATGACCCTTCTACATCCAAAGGATAAAACTGCTTACTTCTCAATAGTAAGGACAGTTTTACCCTCATAAGGATAGGAAATGCCCGGAAAGACCTCGGATAGGTATAACTCTTAATTGCTTATTCACAATTTAAAACTACTTTTCACACCTTACACCTTTCAAAACCTCCATTAGAAAATCACCACTTGGCATACATTCGCACTAGAATCATTGCCGAGTTATATTTTTCTAAACTATTTTCAAAACTAAACGAGATAACCACTTTGTATACATTCATTCAAGAATCATTACAAAGTTAAATTCTCCTTTTCAAAACATTTCCTACACATTTCTCCACCACTTTTTCAAACTAGAAAAACATAAATGATTGAGCAATTAAGAGCCCATGGATAACCATGGATACAAAGGGTGCTAACACTTTCCCTTTGTATAATGTACCTCCCGAACCTAAGTGTCATACCCCAAAATTTGCCCGTTGATATTACAAAGCATTTTCCAAGACCCTCCGACTTGTTCCACAAGGCACTGACATCCCAAAGGAACGAAGGCCCAGCTCACGAATGGCCCAATCCAGAAAATGGCCCAAAACTGGCCTGTTCGCTACACGCTCGCCTAGCGAATGTTCGCTACACGCTCGCCTAGCGAAGCAAACGTTCGCTACCAGCTCGCCTAGCGAGGCTGACAGACAACAAAAAATTTCGGGCTTCGTTCTGAGCCCATTAAGTCATGAAAAAGGGCATTATAAATACCAGCACTTCAGTAATGAAAAGGGACGAAAAACAGAGGGAGACAGACGAAAACCCTGGCACAAAAACCCTGGAGGCTACTTTAGAAACCCTGAAGGCCGCTCCTCCGCTCCGAAGCTACCACCGCCCAACTCAATCCGGCTCGCCAATTCAAGGTTGCAATTCGATTGCAAACAGGTTTGCATTACTATTATCGCTTTATTTTCTTAATGTGCATGTGATACCGCTTTATGTTCTTAACTTGCATGTGATATTATAATTGAATTCATAAACATATTTGAGGTTTTGCATGTGAATTTAAGTGTGCCTGAATATTGTGAATGCTGAACCGTATAATTATGTGTTGGATGCCATAAGCCATGCCGCAGGTTGAAGTCATACTGTTCTGAAATTCAAAACCCGCAGCCGCTCGCTAGCACATCGCTAAGCGAGCATGTAGCGAGTATTCGCTAGGCCCTCGCTAGGCGAGGCAGAGGCGAACGGGACAGTCGCTAATATTTTGTTTGTTATGTCCTATGCGTATCTGATCTATTCTATGTTAATTATGCACTGTTTTGCCTGACATTCATGCTGCTGTATTTTCTTTTGCGGTGTAATCTTCGATTACACCCCGATTTGGTATTCTAACCCGTTTGCTGAATTTTGCAAAGGTTCACATGTCCCAGGAAAAGATTGCCGTTAGGTCTTCCACTTTATTTGTGGGATACCCTTGTGGAGACTCACCCTAAATTACTTAATTAATTTTAATGTGTTAATTTTAATGTATTAATTTTAATGTATTAATTTTAATGTATTGATTTTAATATGGAGGCTCGTCCTAATTACCTAATTGACTTTAAAATATTGCCTTTAAATAAGTGATCTTGGACCTCTCTTTGCTGCCCTACGGTATTACGGTATAACGGTCATGTCCCGCGAATTTAGGGATACACTTAGCAAAGACCCTTCGATTAAATCATCATAAAATAAATCATGGTCCCTCGGATGTTGCCTTCGAAAATACGATTTTGTCCCTCGATGACCCTTCGGTGTAGCCTACGGTTAAATGATGATCGTCCCTTCGAATGCTAAGGTATCCTTACAACTGTTGCCTTCAATGACCTATCGATGACCCTACGATGACCCTTAAACATCCAAAGGGTAAAATTACTTACTTCTCAATAGTAAGGACAGTTTTACCCTCATAAGGATAGGAAACGTTCATAACGACCTTAGGAAGGTATAACTCTCAATTACTGGATCATAACCTAAAACATTTTCCACCCCTCACACTTTACACTTTACAAATCCTAGAAAATCACCACTTGGTATACATTCATACTAGAATCATTACCGAGTTATATTTTTCTAAACCATTTTCAAAATCAAATGAGATAAATACTTTGTATACATTCGTACGAGAATCATTACCAAGTTAAACTCTCTTTCAAACATTTTTTAAGCAATTCACCGACACTTTTCAGACAAAAATATAAGTGATCCAGCAATTAAGAGCCCATGGATAACCATGGATACAAAGGGTGCTAACACCTTCCCTTTGTATAATGTACCTCCCGAACCCAAAATCTATTGAGGTCTTTCCTGTTCTTTTCCACCTTTCCTTATTGGATAAAAGAAAAGTCGGTGGCGACTCTTGCTATCCGCGACATTGCGATAAAAAGCAAAACACTCCAAGTCAGTTCACCGTATGACAGAACTGGCGACTCTGCTGGGGAGACTTTAAAAAGAGAGGTTACCTTAAAAACAAGATCACTTATTTCAAATTGTCTGATTTACTTTTAAGGGATTGCTTGGGTATTTTTGAGTGAAAGATCCTACACCCGGATCTAGTGTACCTTAGGTAAGTAGCAATAGATCATCGCGACTATCCGGCGTATACTGGAATGGTTAAAATGATGGCTACGGTTAATGTGACACTTTGGTTGTCCTGATGTTCCTCATGTTACTTGAGGAAAAATTTGGCTTCCGCGTGGTGTCATCGAAGCATTAACCAGACCTTTAGAACCCTAATTGACTCATCCTGGCCATTAGAAAGTAGTGAGATAACTGACTTCGGTTCCGACTGAGGTTGGTTGAGACTCGATACTACACTCTTTGAGATTGGACTTTAGGGAAGCTTCGGTCAACCACTTGGTGTTGCACTGAAGTGGACTTAAGGAAAGGTCGATGATTTGAGACCCTTTTAGAACCCGGTTACTATTCTAGGACAGGTTGAACCAACCAAACTTCAGTAGGGAGGGTACTTACCTATGGAACTCATGCAAGCCTTAAAACCTAGGAATGATTGTTGTGTGACTTGTTTATGCTTGTTACTCATTTAACATCATAACATCATAACATCATAACATCATAACCTCATGACATCATAACATTGTACTAACCATTTCAAGGACTTAGGGATTTAACTTTGCTCTGTTTTGTATGAAAAAAAAAAACAAAAAAAAAAAACAAAAAAAAAAGTTTCCCTTTTCGGTAGTTTATGCAAAGTTAAATTCCAAAAGGCCTTGAAAACATTTCATGCATTCCATAGCATAACATAGCATAACAGGTACTCTAAAGGGATCAGTGTTCTCACGGTTTTCCTCCACACAGAAAAATGGACCTCGAACAAACTGTCAAGGATCTCCATGCTCAGAATGCTCAACTCCAGGAGATGATCTTGAACTTATCCAAGGGGCAGGAAGAACTGAAGGCTCTCTTGCTCGAGAAGAAAAAAGACAAGAAATCTGTGAGGCACATTAACCCGGGAAGAAGGCAGTTTACGAAGATCAATATGACTTTAGCACAAGCACTGCAGGGTATGCTAAAAGCAAATTTAATTACTCTCAGAGATCCTCCTGCAAAACCCAACACTACTTCTCCTCGTTATAATCCCAATGCCAGGTGTGCATATCACTCCGATAGCCCCGGGCATGATACAAACAATTGTTGGTCGTTGAAGAACAAAATTCAGGATATGATCGACGTTGGAGAATTTGAATCTGATCCGCCTGAGACTCCTAATGTCATCACTGCTCCTCTGCCTAATCAGGGCGAGACTGTCAACGCCGTGGAAGATACTGATAACGATTGTGACTTGGATAGCTGGATTTCCCCAACAATTGGTGACAGACTCGACAATTGGAAGGCTGAAGACACTATCCCGATTTCCTTTAGTCAGGAATAATTGTTATTGCTATTTTAGTGTTTTAAAGCATTGTGTCTATACCCGGGGCACAATAGCTAATTTTTCAAGGGTTTTGTCATTTCCATAAGCATATTCATATTCAATAAATCAATGGACTTTTTGCATTCAAATATTGCGCTCTTTATCTTTCCTGTCATTTTTCAAACAAGCTATGTTTTCTTGCACACACTCACGTAACAATTTGCCGATCCATATCCACTATGGATCCTGTTGGTAATGACTCTGCTACTGTTCATTATGACTTTGAAAATCCGATCTACCAAGCCGAGGATGGAAGTGAGGAAGATTGTGAAGTCCCTAGAGAACTTGCCAGACTGGTACTACAAGAAGAAAAGACCATACAGCCGCATGAGGAATCAATTGAAATTGTAAATCTGGGTACTGAAATAGACAAGAAAGAAGTCAGAGGTTTCTTGGGACACTTGAATTACATTGCCCGATTCATTCCACATTTGACCGCTACTTGCAAATCCATCTTCAAATTACTGAGACAAAATCAAGAAGCATCTCCAAGAACCTCTAATTCTGATACCACCAGTTGAAGGAAGACCTCTAACTATGTATTTGACCGTGTTAGAAAATTCAATAGGGTGTGCTGGGGCAACATGACGAGTCTGGTCGAAAAGAGCATGTCATACACTGCCTTAGCAAAAGGTACCGACTGTGAAACAAGATACTCACAGCTCGAGAAAGCTTACTGTGCTTTGGCTTAGGCTGCTCGCCGACTAAGACAGTATATGTTGAATCATACCACTTTATTGATTTCTAAGATGGATTCTATCAAATATCTACTTGAGAAACCTGCTGTCTCCTGAGAGAGTTATCACTGATAATGGTGCTAAACTGAACTCTACACGCAGTTCAAAATAAAGCACCATAACTCTTCTCCGTACCGGCCAAAGACGAACGGCGCCGTGGAGGCTGCTAACAATATCAAGAATATAACAGTAACATACAAAGACCGGCAGGAGATGTTACCTTTTGCTCTTCATGGTTACCGCACTTCGACAGGGGCAACCCCTTTCTCTTTAGTCTATGGAATGGAAGCCGTTTTACCAGTGGAAGTTCAGATTCCCTCTCTAAGAATTGCGAAAGATGCAGGCTTAGATGAGGATGAATGGATTCAAACTCGACTCTATCAGATAAATCTGATTGATGAAAAGAGACTTGCGGCTGTTTGTCACGGGCAGATATATCAGAAGCGCATGACCCAAGCATTTAACAAAAGAGTCAAGAGACAGGTGTACCAACTTGGCGCCTTGGTGGTCAAGCGTATCATTCTACCACAAGGTGATCCCAGAGGCAAATGGACTCCCACACACGAAGGGCCATTTGTAGTTAAGAAGGTATTCTCTGGTGGAGCCATGATGCTTGCTACAATGGATGGCGAAGACTTCCCGCATCCTGTGAACGCGGACATAGTTAAAAAAATACTACGCATAGCAGAGACCCGCTAGGTCGATGTACCTAGGCAAAAGTAAGGGCATCCCGGCGAACCAAAAGGGTTCGGGCAAAAAAAATTAGGGATAAACATATAAAAACGTACACCCGGCAAGTCGAAAACCTGACAAGGCGGCTTGGGCAAAAAAGGGTATCCCGGTGGATTGAAAACCTGAAAAGGCGGTCCAGGCAAAAATTAGGGATTAAAGCGTATGACTATGTCCCGTTCTCTGTCGGCTTCAACCAAGTTCAAGGGATTGAACAAGCCAATCACTTCTATCCGACAGCAGGAGATGAGATACTTGAAGACATAATGACGGTAGTGGATTTAAAATCAACAGGACTTTTCCTGCATAGCTTTTTCTTTGTTTTCTCGGCAATTTCCTCTTACTAGGATTTCTGTCTCCTTGTACACGATTTGCCTGTTCATGGGCCCTCTTTCAAAATCAATACAATTTCATTTCCAAAAAGATGCTTTTGTCTTACTTTCTCTGTTTTGTTTGCGTAAACGTCCATTGATTTAACTTGAATTGATATATGCATTTGAATATGATCAATGTTTACCAAAAATGCATGCCTAGAATAGTAATAGCAATTACTACACGACTTCAGGATCGAGGAGAAGGTCTAATCACGCTTCCCAATGAATCCGTTGCTAATTCGATTCCCCGGCAACGCCAGTTATTCCCCAGAAGAAATGGGCATCACTAGACTGGTCATCTCTTCTACCCCCAGCCAGGCTCTGTCGAATATTTCTACCATCAGACAAGGATCAAGTATCCCCAGCTGAGAAGGGGTCATCAATGCAAATATCTCCGACCAGAAGACTGAGATTTATTTCCCCAGTAGAATCCCCTGGAAGAACGTTTCAGACACATAGTGCATTCATTACATCACTTCACATCACATACCTACATACAATGTTCATTCCGCATCATATACATTACATCATTTCATAACATATACATGCATACAATGTTCGCATTTATTTCAGACGCATAATTCACTCATTACATCATTTCACAGCCCACGCATGCATACAACATTTGCATCTCATGCATCATGACATGGCATGAAGCTAACTTTATTTTTCAGGTTAATTATCCTCTTGATACAATCAAAACAAAGGTCCATTCAGACGGGCATCCTTATCAATTACATTCAGGATTCAACTACATCTTTCAGATATACTCCATGTCACCATTCATTCTGACATCCTCCTAACGATGGCATCTATAAGCCCATCCCAGACATTTATTGCAAATACAGCATATACAAATACTATCAGATATAGCCTAGCGTACGGTTCATCCTGATTCATCTCAACATATGACTCCTTCAACTCAGATACGATCTAGCGTACGATCCATTCTGACCTTCAACAACTCAGATACGATCTAGCGTACGATCCATTCTGACCTTCAACAACTCATATACGATCTAGCGTACGATCCATTCTGACGTTCTGCAACTCAGATACGATCTAACGGACGATCCATTCTGATCTTCAACTACTCCCAACACGGTCTAAGGTACGACCCAGTTGGACCTTCACTTCTCAGGTACTGCCTAGCATACGGTCCACCCTGATTCATCTCAACACATGACTCCTTCAACTCAGATACGATCTAGCGTACGATCCATTCTGACCTTCATTAACTCAGATACAGTCTAATGTACGACCAAGTTAGACCTTCAAATCTTCAAATACCACTCAAATACAGTCTAATGTACGACCAAGTTAGACCTTCAAATCTTCAAATACCACTCAAATACAGTCTAATGTACGACCAAGTTAGACCTTCAAATCTTCAAATACAACTCAAATACAGTCTAATGTACGACCAAGTTAGGCCTTTATCTCCTCAGATGCTACCTTCGGACAGGTACATTTCTGAATGGTAGTCTAGTATACGGCTACTCCCTCCTCAGATGCTACCTTCGGACAGGTACATTTCTGAATGGTAGTCTAGTATACGACTACTCCCTTACTCAGGTGCTACCTTCGGACAGGTACATTCCTGAATGGTAGTCTGGTATACGGCTACTCCCCTTGCTCAGGTGCTACCTTCGGACAGGTACATTCCTGAATGGTAGTCTGGTATACGGCTACTCCCCTTGCTCAGGTGCTACCTTCGGACAGGTACATTCCTGAATGGTAGTCTGGTATACGGCTACTCCCCTTGCTCAGGTGCTACCTTCGGACAGGTACATTCCTGAATGGTAGTCTGGTATACGGCTACTCCCCTTGCTCAGGTGCTACCTTCGGACAGGTACATTCCTGAATGGTAGTCTGGTATACGGCTACTCCCCTTGCTCAGGTGCTACCTTCGGACAGGTACATTCCTGAATGGTAGTATGGTATACGGCTACTCCCCTTGCTCAGGTGCTACCTTCGGACAGGTACATTCCTGAATGGTAGTCTGGTATACGGCTACTCCCCTTGCTCAGGTGCTACCTTCGGACAGGTACATTCCTGAATGGTAGTCTGGTATACGGCTACTCCCCTTGCTCAGGTGCTACCTTCGGACAGGTACATTCCTGAATGGTAGTCTGGTATACGGCTACTCCCCTTGCTCAGGTGCTACCTTCGGACAGGTACATTCCTGAATGGTAGTCTGGTATACGGCTACTCCCCTTGCTCAGGTGCTACCTTCGGACAGGTACATTCCTGAATGGTAGTCTGGTATACGGCTACTCCCCTTGCTCAGGTGCTACCTTCGGACAGGTACATTCTTGAATGGTAGTCTAGTATACGGCTACTCCCCTTGCTCAGGTGCTACCTTCGGACAGGTACATTCCTGAATGGTAGTCTGGTATACGGCTACCCCCTTTACTCAGATGCTACCTTCGGACAGGTACATTTCTGAATGGTAGTCTGGTATACGACTACTCCCTCTTCAAGCAGATTCAGCCTAACGGACGGCTCATTCTGCAATTCAGAACCGATCTAGCGTACGATCCGTTCTGATCTTTCATCCCCATCAAAGTCATCCGCCTAACGAACAACTCACTCTGGTATTCAGACACGGTCTAATGTACGATCCATTCTGATCCCTTATCCCCAGCAGTATATAGCATACTCTGACTCCCAAGCGAAGTCGACAGCATAATGGATGACTCACTATACGGCCTAGCGTATGACCCGGTGTGACACCCATGTCTCCAGATATCGTCTAACGTACGACACAATCTGGAAATCTCGTCATCGAACCTCCTGGATGGCATCTTTAAGCCCATCTCCATCAAGACTAATGGACAAGCGCAAATTTTTGGGGCATTCTAGTGTTCAATAATCTTTCACCTCCAGACCACGAACGGCATACTCGCCATTCTAACTCTCTCGGTTCAAGAATATTGAACAGGGGCAGCTGTCATACCCCAAAATTTGCCCGTTGATATTACAAAGCATTTTCCAAGACCCTCCGACTTGTTCCACAAGGCACTGACATCCCAAAGGAACGAAGGCCCAGCTCACGAATGGCCCAATCCAGAAAATGGCCCAAAACTGGCCTGTTCGCTACACGCTCGCCTAGCGAACGTTCGCTACACGCTCGCCTAGCGAAGCAAACGTTCGCTACCAGCTCGCCTAGCGAGGCTGACAGACAACAAAAAATTTCGGGCTTCATTCTGAGCCCATTAGGTCATGAAAAAGGGCATTATAAATACCAGCACTTCAGTAATGAAAAGGGACGAAAAACAGAGGGAGACAGACGAAAACCCTGGCACAAAAACCCTGGAGGCTACTTTAGAAACCCTGAAGGCCGCTCCTCCGCTCCGAAGCTACCACCGCCCAACTCAATCCGGCTCGCCAATTCAAGGTTGCAATTCGATTGCAAACAGGTTTGCATTACTATTATCGCTTTATTTTCTTAATGTGCATGTGATACCGCTTTATGTTCTTAACTTGCATGTGATATTATAATTGAATTCATAAACATATTTGAGGTTTTGCATGTGAATTTAAGTGTGCCTGAATATTGTGAATGCTGAACCGTATAATTATGTGTTGGATGCCATAAGCCATGCCGCAGGTTGAAGTCATACTGTTCTGAAATTCAAAACCCGCAGCCGCTCGCTAGCACATCGCTAAGCGAGCATGTAGCGAGTATTCGCTAGGCCCTCGCTAGGCGAGGCAGAGGCGAACGGGACAGTCGCTAATATTTTGTTTGTTATGTCCTATGCGTATCTGATCTATTCTATGTTAATTATGCACTGTTTTGCCTGACATTCATGCTGCTGTATTTTCTTTTGCGGTGTAATCTTCGATTACACCCCGATTTGGTATTCTAACCCGTTTGCTGAATTTTGCCAAGGTTCACATGTCCCAGGAAAAGATTGCCGTTAGATCTTCCACTTTATTTGTGGGATACCCTTGTGGAGACTCACCCTAAATTACTTAATTAATTTTAATGTGTTAATTTTAATGTATTAATTTTAATGTATTGATTTTAATATGGAGGCTCGTCCTAATTACCTAATTGACTTTAAAATATTGCCTTTAAATAAGTGATCTTGGACCTCTCTTTGCTGCCCTACGGTATTACGGTATAACGGTCATGTCCCGCGAATTTAGGGATACACTTAGCAAAGACCCTTCGATTAAATCATCATAAAATAAATCATGGTCCCTCGGATGTTGCCTTCGAAAATACGATTTTGTCCCTCGATGACCCTTCGGTGTAGCCTACGGTTAAATGATGATCGTCCCTTCGAATGCTAAGGTATCCTTACAACTGTTGCCTTCAATGACCTATCGATGACCCTACGATGACCCTTAAACATCCAAAGGGTAAAATTACTTACTTCTCAATAGTAAGGACAGTTTTACCCTCATAAGGATAGGAAACGTTCATAACGACCTTAGGAAGGTATAACTCTCAATTACTGGATCATAACCTAAAACATTTTCCACCCCTCACACTTTACACTTTACAAATCCTAGAAAATCACCACTTGGTATACATTCATACTAGAATCATTACCGAGTTATATTTTTCTAAACCATTTTCAAAATCAAATGAGATAAATACTTTGTATACATTCGTACGAGAATCATTACCAAGTTAAACTCTCTTTCAAACATTTTTTAAGCAATTCACCGATACTTTTCAGACAAAAATATAAGTGATCCAGCAATTAAGAGCCCATGGATAACCATGGATACAAAGGGTGCTAACACCTTCCCTTTGTATAATGTACCTCCCGAACCCAAAATCTATTGAGGTCTTTCCTGTTCTTTTCCACCTTTCCTTATTGGATAAAAGAAAAGTCGGTGGCGACTCTTGCTATCCGCGACATTGCGATAAAAAGCAAAACACCCCAAGTCAGTTCACCGTATGACACTAAGAATCTAAATTAAGGTCTTTCCTGTTCTTTTCCACCTTTCCTTATTGGATAAAAGAAAAGTCGGTGGCGACTCTTGCTAACCGCGACATTGCGATTAAAAAACACAAAAAGTCAGTTCACCGTATGACAGAACTGGCGACTCTGCTGGGGAATTACAAAGAGAGGTCACCTTAAAAAATCATTTATGTTTTAAACTGTTCCTTCTTTTGAGGGTATTTTATGCTTGAGTGAAAGATCCTACACCCGGATCTAGTGTACCTTAGGTAAGTAGCAATAGATCATCGCGACTATCCGGCGTATACTGGAATGGTTAAAATGATGGCTACGGTTAATGTGACACTTTGGATGTCCTGATGTTCCTCATGTTTACTTGAGGAAAAATTTGGCATTCGCGTGGTGTCATCAAAGCATTAACCAGACCTTTAGAACCCTAATTGACTCATCCTAGCCATTAGAAAGTAGTGAGATAACTGGCTTCGGTTCCGACCGGGGTTGGTTGATACTCGATACTACACTCTTTGAGATTGGACTTTAGGGAAGCTTTGGTCAACCACTTGGTGTTGCACTGAAGTGGACTTAAAGAAAGGTCAATGATTTGAGGTCCTTCTAGAACCCGGTTACTATTCTAGGACAGGTTGAACCAACCAAACTTCAGTGGGGAGGGTACTTACCTATGGAACTCATGCAAGCCTTAAAACTTAGGAATGATGGTTGTGTGACTTGCTTGTGCTTGTTATTTACTTAACATCATAACATCATCATAACATCATGGCATTGAACTAACCATTTCGAGGACTTAGGGATTTAACTTTGCTCTATTTTGTAAAAAAAAAAAAAAAAAAAAAAAAAAAAAAAAAAAAAAAAGTTTCCTTTTTTGGTAGTTTATGCAAAGTTAAAATTCCAAAAGTCCTTGAAAACATTTCATACATTGCATAGCATAACATTGCATAACAGGTGTTCTAAAGGGATCAATGTTCTCACGGTTTTCATGCAAGCAGAAAAATGGACCTCGAACAAACTGTCAAGGATCTCCATACTCAGAATGCTCAACCCCAGGAGATGATCTTGAACTTATCCAAGGGGCAGGAAGAACTGAAGGCTCTCTTGCTCGAGAAGAAAAAAGACAAGAAATCTGTGAGGCACATTAACCCGGAAAGAAGGCAGTTTACGAAGATCAATATGACTTTAGCACAAGCACTGCAGGGTATGCTAAAAGCAAAATTAATTACCCTCAGAGATCCTCCTGCAAAACCCAACACTACTTCTCCTAGTTATAATCCCAATGCCAGGTGTGCCTATCACTCCGATAGCCCCGGACATGATACAAACGATTGTTGGTCGTTGAAGAACAAAATCCAGGATATGATCGACGCTGGAGAATTTGAATCTGATCCGCCTGAGACTCCTAATGTCATCACTGCTCCTCTGCCTAATCAAGATGAGACTGTCAATGCTGTGGAAGATGCTGATAGCGATTGCAACCTGGATAGCTGGATTTTCCCAACAATTGGTGACAAACTCAATAATTGGAAGGATGAAGACACTATCCCGATTTCCTTTAGTCAGGAATAATTGTTATTGTTTATTTAGTGTATCAAATTTGGTTAAATGTCTTGTCATTTTCATAAGCATATTCATATTCAATAAATCAATGGACTTTTTGCATTCAAATATTGCGCTCTTTATCTTTCCTGTCATCTTTCAAACAAGCTATGTTTTCTTGCACACACTCACGTAACAATTTTCCGATCCAGATCCACTCTGGATCCTGTTGATAATAGTTCTGCTACTGTTCATTATGACTTTGAAAATCCGATCTACCAAGCCGAGGATGGAAGCGAGGAAGATTGTGAAGTCCCTGGAGAACTTGCCCGACTACTGCAAGAAGAAAAGACTATACAGCCGCATGAGGAATCAATTGAAATTGTAAATCTGGGTACTGAAATAAACAAGAAAGAAGTCAGAGGTTTCTTGGGGCACTCGAATTACATTGCCCGATTCACTCCACACTTGACTGCTACCTGCAAACCCATCTTCAAATTACTGAGAAAAAAATCAAGAGATGGTATGGAATGATGAATGCGAAGAAGCTTTTGACAAAATCAAGAAGTATCTCCGAGAACCTCCAATTCTGATGCTACCAGTTGAAGGAAGACCTCTAACTATGTATTTGACCGTGTTAGAAAATTCAATAGGGTGTGCTGGGGCAACATGACGAGTCTGGTCGAAAAGAGCATGTCATACACTGCCTTAGCAAAAGGTACCGACTGTGAAACAAGATACTCACAGCTCGAGAAAGCTTGCTACGCTTTGGCTTGGGCTGCTCGCCGACTAAGACAGTATATGTTGAATCATACCACTTTATTGACTTCTAAGATGGATTCTATCAAATATCTATTTGAGAAACCTGTTGTCTCCTGAAAGAGTTATCACTGACAATGGTACTAATTTGAACAACAAGATGATTACTGAACTCTACACGCAGTTCAAAATAAAACACCATAACTCTTCTCCGTACCGGCCAAAGATGAACAGCACCGTGGAGGCTGCTAACAATGTCCAGAAGCTCATACAAAAGATAGCAGTAACATACAAAGACTGGCATGAGATGTTACCATTAGCTCTCCACGGTTATCGCACTTCAGTGCGCACTTCGACAGGGGCAACTCCGTACTCTTTAGTTTATGGAATGGAAGCCATCTTACCAGTGGAAGTTCAGATTCCCTCTCTAAGAATCATGAAAGAGGCGGGCTTAGATGAAGATGAACGGATTCAGACTCGACTCGATCAGATAAATTTGATTGAAGAGACTCGCGGCTGTTTGTCATGGGCAGATATATCAGAAGCGCATGACCCAAGCATTTAACAAAAAGGTCAAGAGACAGGTGTACCAACTTGGCGCCTTGGTGATCAAGCGTATCATCCTACCACAAGGTGATCCCAGAGGCAAATGGACCCCCACATACGAAGGGCCATTTGTAGTTAAGAAAGTATTCTCTGGTGGAGCCATGAGACTTGCTACAATGGACGGCGAAGATTTCCCGCATCCTGTGAACGCGGACATAGTTAAAAAATACTACGCATAAAAGAGACCCGCTAGGTCGACGTATCTAGGCAAAAGTAAGGGCATCCCGGCGAACCAAAAGGGTTCGGGAAAAAATTAGGGATAAACATATAAAAACGTACACCCGGCAAGTCGAAAACCTGAAAAAGCGGCTTGGGCAAAAAAGGGTATCCTGGTGGACTGAAAACCTGAAAAGGCGGTCCAGGCAAAAATTAGGGATTAAAGCGTATGACTATGTCCCGTTCTCGGACAACTTCATCCAACTTCGAGGGACTGAACAAGCCAATCACTTCTATCCGACAGCAGGGGATGAGATGCTTGAAGATATAATGACAGTAGTGGAGTTAAAATCAACAGGACTTTTTCCTCATAGCTTCTCTTTGTTCTCTTGACAATTTCCTCTTACTAGGATTTCTGTCTCCTTGTACTCAAATTGCCTATTTATAGGCCCTCTTTCAAAATCAATACAATTTCATTTCCAAAAAGATGCTTTTGTTTTACCTTTTCTGTTTGTTTGCGTAAACGTCCATTGATCTACTTTGAATTGATTTATGCATTTGAATATGATCAATGTTTACCAAAAATGCATGCCTAGAATAGTAATAGCAATTACTACACGACTTCAGGATCGAGGAGAAGGTCTAACCATGCTTCCCCATGAATCCGTTGCTAATTCGATTCCCCGGCAACGCCAGTTATTCCCCAGAAGAAATTGGCATTACTAGACAAATGGGTCATCTCTTCCACCCCCAGCCAGGCTCTGTTGAGTGTTTCCATCGTCAGACGGCAATCAAGTATCCCCCAGCTAAGAAAGGGTCATCAATACAAATATCTCCAACCAGAAGAATGAGATTTATTTTCCCAGTAGAGTCCCCTGGAAGAACGTTTCAGAAGCATAGTGCATTCATTACATCATTTCACATCACATACTTGCATACAATGTTCACATTTATTTCATTCCGCATCATATACGTTACATCGTTTCATAGCATGCATCATGACATAGCATGAAGCTAACTTTATTTTTCAGGTCAATTATCCTCCTGACACAGTCAAAACAAAGGTCCATTCAGACGGGCATCTTTATCTATTACATTCAAGATTTAACTATATCCCTCAGATACTGCCTAGCGTACGGTATATTCCGAGGTGCAGTCTAGCGTACGACTACTTTCTTCTTCAGATACATCTTTCAGATATACTCCGTGTCAACATTCATTCTGACATCTTCCTAACGATGGCATCTATAAGTACATCTCAGACATTCATTGCAAATACAACATATACAAATACTAGCAGATATAGCCTAGCGTACAGTTCATTCTGATTCAGCTCAACACATGACTCCTTCAACTCAGATACGATCTAGCATACGATCCATTCTGACCTTCAACAACTCAGATACGATCTAGCGTACGATCCATTCTGACCTTCAACAACTCAGATACGATCTAGCGTACGATCCATTCTGACCTTCAACCACTCAAATACAGTCTAATGTACGACCAAGTTAGACCTTCAAGTCCTCAGATGCCACTCAAATATAGTCTAATGTACGACCAAGTTAGACCTTCAAGTCCTCAGATGCTGCTCAAATACAGTCTAATGTACGACCAAGTTAGACCTTCAAGTCCTCAGATGCCACTCAAATACAGTCTAATGTACGACCAAGTTAGACCTTCAAGTCCTCAGATGCTGCTCAAATACAGTCTAATGTACGACCAAGTTAGACCTTCATCTCCTCAGATGCTACCTAGTGACAGGTACATTTCTGAATTGTAGTCTAGTGTACGACTACCCCTTTTATAAGCAGATTCAGCCTAATGGACGGCTCATTCTGCTCAGATACGGTTTAATGTACGACCCAGTTAGACCCTCTGCTACTCAGATGCTACCTAGTGACAGGTACATTTCTGAATTGTAGTCTAGTGTATGACTACCCCCTTTTATAATCAGATTCAGACTAATGGACGGCTCATTCTGCTTAGATACGGTTTAATGTACGACCCAGTTAGACCTTCATCTGCTCAGATGCTACCTAGTGTACGGTATATTTCTGAAGTGTAGTCTAGCATATGACTACCCCTTTTATAATCAGATTCAGCCTAATGGACGGCTCATTCTGCTCAGATACGGTTTAATGTACGACCCAGTTAGACCTTCATCTCCTCAGATGCTACCTAGTGTACGATACATTTCTGAAGTGTAGTCTAGCATACGACTACCCCTTTCATCGTCAGATTCAGCCTAATGGACGGCTCATTCTGCTCAGGTACGGTTTAATGTACGACCCAGTTAGACCTTCATCTCCTCAGATGCTACCTAGTGTACGGTATATTTCTGAAGTGTAGTCTAGCGTACGACTACCCCCTTTCATCATCAGACACAGCCTCACGGACGACTCATCCTGCAACTCCAATACGGTCTAGCATAAGACCCATTTGGATCTTCAACTCAGATACGATCTAGCATATGATCCGGTCTGATCTTCTGTCCCCAATGAAATCACCCGCTTAATGGAGGTTTCGTTCTGCAACTCAGAGACGATCTAGCGTACGATCCATTCTGATTTTTCATCCTCAGCGAAGTCATCCGCCCAATGAACAACTCACTCTGGTATTCAGATGCGGTCTAGCATATGATCCATTCTGATCCCTTATCCCCAGCAGCGTATAACACACTCTGACTCCCCAACGAAGTCGACAGCATAATGGATAACTCACTATACGGGCTAGCGTATGACCCGGTACGACATCCATGTCTTCAGATATCGTCTAATGTACGACGCACTCTGAAGTTCTCATCATCAAATTCCCTGGATGGCATCTTTAAGCCCATCTCCATCAAGACTAGCTCCTGGTTGACAAGCGCAAATTTTTGGGGCATTTTAGTGTTCAATAATCTTCCACCTCCAGACCACGAATGGTGCACATACCATTCTACTCTCTCGGTTCAAGAATATTGAACAGGGGCAGCTGTCATACCCCAAAATTTGCCCATTAATATTTCAAGACATTTTTCAGGGCACTCCGACTCATTTTTATGACACTGACCTTAAAGGAACAAAGGCCCAACTCACGAGTGGCCCAATCCAGAAAATGGCCCAAACTGGCCTGCTCGCTAGGCGAGCAATTCCTTCGCCTAGCGAACACTTCGTTATGACACTCGCCCCAGCGAAGCATCAGATCCAGTAAAAGCCCAAACTAGCTGGCTCGCTAGGCGAGCAACTCCTTCGCCTAGCAAAGCTTGCGAATAGCAGAATTTCTGGGCTTCATTCTGAGCCCATTAGGTCACAACAAGAGCATTATAAATAGCCAAGCTTCAGTCACGAAAAGGGGGGGAGAAGACAGACGAAGACGGACGGAAACCCTGGCACAGAAACCCTGGAGGCTACCTTAGAGAGTTCCGAATAAAGAAACCCTGAAGGCCGCTCCTCCGCTCCGAAGCTACCGCCGCCCAACTCCATCCGATACCAAAAGCGATCAGTCTCTTCAACATAGCAGCTTAGTTGCAAGCAGGTTTGCGCATCACTATTGTTTTATGCTTTTAATCGGTAATCTCTATATACATAAAGCATCATGATTGAAGTTTCGAATATGTAATTTATGGTCACGTGAGAATTTAAATATGCTTGAATATCATGAATGTTTGTCCATGCTATTCCCGTAATCAAGTGCCATACAAGTTCAGGTTTTCGGAGGTCATGCTGCTGTCAAAATCCAAACCCGTGGCCGCTCGCTAGCACATCGCTAAGCGAGCCTGTAGCGAGCATTCGCTGAGCCTTCGCTAGGCGAAGCAGAGGCGAACGGGACAGTGGCTGCTTTGTTTCTTTTCTATTCTTCCTTATGTCTATCTAACCAAGATTTATTATAATTCTGCATCATTTGGCCTGAGATTATGACTGTTGTATTGTAGTGCAATTTTCAATTGTACTTTACTTTGATGCTCTAACCTGTGTGTTGAATTGTGCAAAGGTTTACATATTCCCGAGGAAACGGCCGGCTAGGTATCCCACTTTATGTGTGGGAGATCCTTATGGAGATTCACCCTGAATTACTCAATTTGATTTTAATGTATTCATTTCATGGCGAAGATCCACCCTAATGGCTTAATTGATCTTAATGTATTGATTTTAATATGGACCTAATTACCTACTTGATTACGGCTATCTAATTAATTGTAAAACTTTGCCTTTTAATATACGATCTTGGACCTCTCTTTTGTTACCCTACGATTACGGTATTATGGTCATGTCCCGCGAATATGGGGATACACTTAGCAAAGACCCTTCGGTTAAATCATCATAGTCCCTCGAATGTTGCCTTTGTCCCTCGATGACCCTTCGGTGTAGCCTACGGTTAAATGATGATCGTCCCTTCGAATGCTAAGGTATCCTCACAACTGTTGCCTTCAATGACCAATCGATGACCCTTCGATGACCCTTCTACATCCAAAGGATAAAACTGCTTACTTCTCAATAGTAAGGACAGTTTTACCCTCATAAGGATAGGAAATGCCCGGAAAGACCTCGGATAGGTATAACTCTTAATTGCTTATTCACAATTTAAAACTACTTTTCACACCTTACACCTTTCAAAACCTCCATTAGAAAATCACCACTTGGCATACATTCGCACTAGAATCATTGTCGAGTTATATTTTTCTAAACTATTTTCAAAACTAAACGAGATAACCACTTTGTATACATTCATTCAAGAATCATTACAAAGTTAAATTCTCCTTTTCAAAACATTTCCTACACATTTCTCCACCACTTTTTCAAACTAGAAAAACATAAATGATTGAGCAATTAAGAGCCCATGGATAACCATGGATACAAAGGGTGATAACACTTTCCCTTTGTATAATGTACCTCCCGAACCTAAGAATCTAAATTAAGGTCTTTCCTGTTCTTTTCCACCTTTCCTTATTGGATAAAAGAAAAGTCGGTGGCGACTCTTGCTAACCGCGACATTGCGATTAAAAAACACAAAAAGTCAGTTCACCGTATGACAAATAGGTTCAATTTATCTATTGTAAAATTTTTTACCAAAATATAAATAACAATCTATCTCTCTCTGAATCAACGATGACACATTCTTTATCTTCTCTACTTTTCTATTATGGTATTTAGAGCCTTCTGATCCAGTTTCGCCATGGCTTCTACTGAAATTGCACAATCATCACCATCGAAGGATGCAAATTATTCGCGAAGCACTAAGAAATCTGCTTCTGGAAATTCCTTGAAGAACACGTTCAAGACGTTCGCGCAACGAATCACCATCAAAATTGATGATTCTAAATTCCTCTCATGGAAGCAATAAGTCAAAGGTATCATTCGCATACATAAGATGTATCGTCATCTCAAAAATCATAATATTCCTCCCCACTATCTATTTGCTGAAGATCGTGCCTTTGATGTTGAAAATTCGGCGTATCTCGCCTTGTAACAGGAAGATTCGCTTCTGTTCACGTGGGTGTTGACAATGTTATCATATTCGATTATTCCATGTATGGTTAAATGGGTTCAATCTCATGAAGTTTAGGTTGTCATTGATCAGTTTCAACGAACACAAGTATATGCGAAATTGCGACAACTTCATTATGAGTTATGCAACATTGAGAAGGTAGATCGCACGATTGCTCAATACCAGGAAGAATTCAACAAATTATGGATATTTTGAAATCTATATGTGATCTAGTTTCACATCGTGATCAGTTAGAAATAATTTTAGATGGTCTTTCAACTGAATATCAAGGCCTGACTTCGATTATTCAGTATCGTGATGAACCATGTGCTATGATTGTTGCTGAAACTATGTTTCTATAACATGAAGCCAGGCTTGAAAGAGAGCCTCACACACATGTGCAAGAGTCTCTCTCTATCAACCTCACTTAAGGTACCATTGCATTAACACCTGATGCTACACTGTGTGATGTGCCAAATTTGCTCAGAATTTGGAAATCATGCTAAAGTGTGTTATCATTGTCATTATTTCTAACCATAACAACCACATCAATGGAGAAACTCAGTCCCTTACTATCAAACTCAACACTAATTCATGTCTCATTGGGCTCAAGTTTCACCAACTATCTCTCATAACAACCAATGGTTAGCTCCTGCACCTCTGACCTGGAGAGTAACTCCTCATGGATTTCCTCCTAGGCCATTCAATAAGACTTATCCATCATATTCTCAGAAGCAACCTCAAACCTACCTGATTGGGATAGAGTCCACCATCACTCATTTCTCCTATTCTCAACGGTATCCGGTCTCTGGGGCAACACATCATGTTACCAATAATGCTGATAATTTCTTAGATAGTGTTTCCACTTTTGGCTCAGATGGAGTGATGATTGGAAATGGCCAAGGTTTGTCCATCACTTCTATTGGATCCATATCTTTTCACTCCACGCACAATCCACTTGTCACAGTTAACTTGGAAAAATTTCTATTGGTCATTAAAAATACTAAGAACGCCATTTCAGGTAGTCAGTTTTCCATAGATGATCATGTATACTTTGAATTTCACCCCAGTGTTTCTCTTGTGAAATCATAGGGTTCATCGGAAGTGCTTATCCAAAGAAAAGATGGATTTTCTCATTTGGTTTTTTACAAGTTATACCTCTTAGTTATAATAAGCAATCTTCACCTATAATGCACACACTCACTAGTCTTACACCACACATACTAGTTTCTACTTCTAATGCAAATAATTCAGCTCCTAGTTTAGGACATTCTTTGTATACACAATGGCATAATAGGTTGGGCATCCTCATCATGAGGCCCTCAAAATTATGCTTGCAACTTATAATATTCATATTCCATCTAAATCAACATTTGATTTTTGTGCTGTATGTTGCCTTGGTAAAGTTCATAGATTGTCCTCCTTTCCATCTGATGTATTGTATACTACTCCCTTTGATCTTATATTTGGTTACCTATATCAAAGCTCTATTTGTAGGTTCTTGAACTTGACTCGTGTAAAAGATCTGTTTGTTGGTTCATGAGTTAAGTCTATGTAAAAGCTCTGCTTGTTGGTTCCTGAGTTAAGCCTCTGTAAAGATTTTTTTGTTGGTTCTTGATAAAATCTTGTGTAAAAGTTATGTTTGTTTTTGAAGGTTCTTGGGTTGATTATGTGAAAAGATCAAGTGTGATTTTTAGTGGAATTTTCTCAATAAGAAACTCTCAAGGACAAGAATAGGCCAAGTAGTTAGGTCAAATTTGTATAAATCTCAGATTCATTCTCTTCATCCCTTCTCTCTTTATTTGTTTATGTTATATACATTGCATACCTCTATCCATCTTCTTTATATATTTTCACTACCATAGTACAAAGACTTAAAATAATTATTCTTTTAACAAGAGACTTTTCATAAACACACCTCCATTATTCGACGGTGAAAGGTTCAATATATGAAAAGAGAGAATAACAATGATTTTTAGATTCTCTTGATCTAGATTTATGGAATTTTGTTTTCGAAGGTATTTTTGTTCATACTCACTTTATTGATAATAAAGTAGTAAGCAAATCAAGAAATCTGCGGACTGTAGAAGAAAGAGAGAAAAGTGAAACAAGGGTTTCAAGTTAAGTATTTGATGACAAGATTTTTTTAAGTATAACACGGATAAAGAAGTATGAGACACCCTTAAGAAAATCTATGAACTTCCAACTAAGATGGAAAGAGAAAACACACATATTTAAGAAATTGAGACACCGAGTGAAAATAAAGATAATATTCAAGGATGATTCTCAAATATTGGAATTAATCTACAAATTTATACTTTTAATAAATATCTTAGATTCCATAATTGGTATCAGAAACTTGATCTAACACTTGATTCTTGAAATACAAAAGTTGTTGATATTTTTCAGGATATATCAAGTAAGAATAAGATCATTGAAAAACTAGAGGAATTGATCTAGTAGCTCAAAGATGATGAAAATATTATAAAAGAAAACTCAGATGTATTTAATTTATCATCGTCAGAATTATATGAAGAAACACTTGAAACATCGTCACCACAAACATCATTTGAAAAGACTACAACTATATATGAATAATCTTTTGAAGAATCATCACCACAAGAATCATATGTGGAGTTTGTTCCATCATACGAGAAGTTTAGAACGACATATGAAAAATCATTTGAAGAAACATTTGAATCTTCATCCAAAGATTCGTCCCAAAACTCATTTAAAGATTTTCATGAAGTACATTATAAAGATTCAGACAAAGAATTACATTTTAGTCTTAAAGCTAATTGTGATGAAGTTGGTGAAGTAATTTTTTTTTTAAAAAATTTAATTGAAATATTAAGCTTAGTAAGAGAAATGATTAACTTGGAAGAAATATTGAAAATTTTAAGAATCATGTTAAAGTTCTTAAAAATGAAAATGATAGGAATAGTTATCGGAATAATGAGCAAAAAGACAAACCTTAAAATTAAATAAACCAGGAAAGATATTTTAAATGAAACCTTAAATAAATTTGCTAGAGAAAGTGATAATTTTGATATGATTTTATTCAACTAGAAAACTTAGTATAATGAATTTGGATTATATTATCTAAATACTACTACTACTAATAATAATAAATTGTTTATTCATATATATCATGCTATGAGAGAAATAATCCACCATGTGCATAAATGTAATTTCTATCATAAGTATACCAAAAGACTCTAAGGCTATGGTTAGATTGATAGAACATGAAACATAGCAAAGTTGAATATAATAACGGAGCGGAATGGAAGCGAAATGGAATGAAATATAGATCTTACTCTAGTGTTTGATTATTTTATTAAAAATATCTCATTTCATCCCATACATCACAAATTGGATAGAATAAAAAATAGAGAATGAGATGGAATGGATCCCATCTTGTTTCATTTCATTTCATCCATTATTTATAAAACCAAACAATGTAAACCTAATTTATTTTGTAGGAGTGTTTTGTAGCTTCAAGGACCAAATTGCAAATTAAGAAAAGTTGTGCAAAACAAGAAGCAAAGATTTCTCTAAGAAAGATTATCTAATTCTTTAGAAGTATCTTATTAAAGAGAAAGTTCTTTGAAAGATATCTTATCAAATCAATATTTAATTTTTCTCTTATAACAAACTATTCAGAAAAATACAAAGAGATTTAAGTTTAATTCCATTTTTGTCAAAAGAAAGAGAGATCTATTCTCAAAATTTTCTTGTGATTTGAGATAAATCACTTGAGAAATAAATAAACTAAAAATAACTCTGATTATTTCTCTAACGAGTACTATATTTATTGTATAATTCATTCAACTAATTTTTCTACTAATCAAATGTGTCTTATCCTTACCCTTGTAACCATTCTATCCAATTTTGAAAGGATGATAGTAATTCACCACGATTTTCAGGATCGTCATCACCAAAAGGATGATGGATAAACCAAGCTTTAAAGGTAGTCATCCCCAAAAGGATGATGGTTACAGTAGCAACAACAAAGATCACCATCACCAAAAGGATGGTGGTAAGATCAACAACCAAACTCGCTATTGTTGCACCCCAAAATTTGCCCTCTATTTTTAACTCTAACCAATTTTTTGTTTCATATTCATTTGCATCATCTTCATAGCATAACATTTTTTTCTGTCTTAATATTAGCCGGAATAATTTCTCGGAATTTACAAACAGACTGGTCAAATTAACTTTTTAACTGTGCCTAAAAATTAGTCAACGAAAAAATGTCAAGTTTAAGTTTGCAAATGTCGGTAACATTAATTTGCGGTTCACGTGGTTTAATTTGACATGCTAAAAATATTTTTACGACTATTTTTGGTCATATGTTGATCAGTCTGAGCGGTTTAAACGGTCATAATTTTTATTTCAAAATCCGACCAAACGCTGTATTTTTCCGAGTCATTTATTTCGCGCTGATTATTTTGACGTGTTCATTTTATTTTTTCGAGCATTTTGGTGCCCGACTTTTATTTTTTTGAGTCTATTTATTTTTATATTGGGTCTAGAATAAATAAATAGGTTAATTAGTTTTTATTTTAATTTTAACTATTTTAATTATTTAACTTTATTCAGTTTTTAATTTAATATTGGGTTTCAAAATAAATTTAGGCCCATTATCATTAACCTAATTTGTTCCTATATATATTTACTAGCATGACTGATAGAGAGAGGCAAAAAGACAGAACAAAAAAGAGAAACTGAGAGTGGCTGATCTATACTATCGTACACACAGTTTGGTAATAGTTTATATATGATATATACTTTATCTATTTTGTTGATATATTTGTTACTGTGTTTCAAATACATGTTCATATGTGTGACTGTGTTATGTATTCCAGATACATGCGGTTTGGTTAAATATATCAGGATATCGCCGTTTTGCTTTTTTTATGCACATAAATATAACATGTATAATAATTTGGTTCATTGTATTATGTATTTGATGTGTTTGTTTTTATATAAGTTTTACATGTCTTATAATATATAATATAATATAATAATAATTTTGTTGTTAATAAAAATGCATATGGATCATATAACATATAATTTATAATATGTAACTAGTGTGTTAAATATATATATATTTCTATTTTATGTTATAATTTGACTATGTTTTCGGATCGGATCGTGTCAATACGCCGTTTTCACATATACGTGTATGAGGCGTGACATTTGTGTTATCCGATCCAGTTGCGATGATCGCAATTTTGCGCTAGCAACGCCGTTGTTTTTTTTAATTCATTTTTTTTTATAAATACATATATTTAGATCTGCACATTTTTTTTCATAACTAACTACCCTGATTTTTTCTAAACCCTGACAATTTCGCCACAAACTCTAAATTTCAAACCTAAAACTTTAACCGTGTTGTTTCCTCTAAACCATAAACCTTTTCTTAAACCTTAACAAACCTTATTATTATTTCCTATTTTCGCTCATATTTATGTTATTCATACACTGTAACTGCTTCGCCCTTGTAATATTTTAAGTTTTAACTTGTAATATTTTCAGTTTTATTTTTCGCCATCTTTATTATGTAACTGCATCAAAGCGTTGTAATAATTAGGGTTTTATTTTCTGCCATTTATTTTCTGCCATTTTATTTTTCTGCCATTTATTTTTCTGCCATTTAAATTCCTGCCATTGATCATATATTAACTGCGTGGTTTAGTAATGTAGGGCGTGAAAACCTACTAAATTAATTATTTAATATTTTTCTATAACCTTTATATTTTTTGTAAATAAATAATAAATACTAACTATTTTAATAACTTTTTTTTATTACTTACTTATAATAATAAATCCTTATATATTTTGTAAATAAAATCTAATTGACCATTTTTCTAATTGAATAATAATAATAAACCTATTAATCTAATAATTTGATATTTTCTATAATCTTTATTTATTTTGTAAATAACTAACTTAATATTTTTCATATAACTCTTTTATTTTATAATTTGTATATTAATGTATTTTAAATTCTTTTATTATTACTAATTTATTTTAAACTCATATTTTTCTAATAACTTCTAAAAAAATCTAACTTGTTTAACCTAAAATAATTTCTTTTAAAATTCTAACCTTTTTATTATCACTTTATTATTATTGTTATTTTATTATTGCTTTATTACCATTGTTTATTTATTATTTTATTATTATTTGCTTTTATCTATTCTATTTTTGCTTCATTATTTTCCTTATTTTAATTTTGTTTTATTTATAATATTAGGAACAAATGTATAGGTTGTAAATTTATTCTTTCTCGCCTGATTATTATGTATCTGTCCCATAGCCATGTAATAGTTTAGGAATTTATTTTTCTTGCTTTTATTTTTGTAAATATTTATTGCGTGGTTAGTAATTTAGGGAGTGCAAAAAACTAACTGTAAATAATTGAACTTAGAAAATTAAATTCAAGACAAATATCTGAAAAATAACACTCACACACGTAAGTCGATCTTTGATCGCCATCTGTACTTCCTAGGGTATTCCTCTTGGTTGCCTTCTTTAAATGGTCAAGTCCCTCGAAAATAGGGGTGTCTTAAGCAAAGTCCCTTCAAACAGAAAAATCATCAAGTCCCTATAAACTTAAAAGATCAAGTCCCTACGAGGTTGCCTACGATATAATGATCTTGTCCCTTCGGTAAATATGATGATAGTCCCTACGAGTTGCTAAAGACACCCCTTATGTTGCCTTCATTGACCATACGATGACCCTACGCCCATCCCTTAAACACATCCAAGGTAATGACTACCTATTCCTTAATAATAGGGACAGTCTTACCATTGAAAGAATATACGAGAACACGAAAGACTTAATCTAGGGTAGGTATCTCATATTTACTTGCTCACACTTTTCAAAATTACTTTTACACCTCACAATTTCTAAACTAGGCTTTGTATACACTCATACGAGGGTCATTACAAAGTATTTAAAGAAATTTTTCTAATCACACACTACACTCTTGCAAACAAACAAAGTGAGCTAAGTAACTAAGAGTCCATGGATAACCATGGATATAAAGGGTGCTAATACCTTCCCTTTGTATAACCTACCCCCCGAACTCAAAATCTTTTTAAGGTCTTTCCTGTTCTTTTATGTCCTTTCCTTTTGGATAAAATAAAAGTCGGTGGCGACTCTTGCTATCCGCAACATTTAACTAAAGTCAGTTCTCCCACCGTGTTACAGAACTGGCGACTCTGCTGGGGATTTAATAAAAGAGGGGTACCCTTAGGAATTAGATCACTTTAAAATTGTTTGCCTTGTTTGCTTTATACTTATCTGTTGGGTGCTCTTATGTGTGAAAGACCCTAACCCAGATCTAGTGTACCTTAGGTAAATGGCAATAGACCAAGGAAACTGTACGGCGTATATCGATATGGTTGATCTGGTGGCCATAGTTAGTGTGACTTCTTGGTTGGTGCCTATGTTCCTTAAGCAAGTTGAGGATAATATGAGGCTGCCATATGTTGTCAATACACTAACTGACTTTTAGAACCCTAGTCATCCCATCTTGGCCTTTAGAAAGTAGTGAGATAACCGGCTTTGGTGAAGACTGAAGTTGGTTGATACTCGATACTACACTCATTGAGATCCTAAACTTGGAGGGTTTTGGTTGGCAAGTAAGTTGCCTACTGAACAACCACCCTTGTGAAGGATCAATGATTTTGAGATCCCTTAGAACCTGGTTACTTTTGTAGGACAGGATGAATCAACTAAACTTCAGGGGAGGGTACTTACCTTTAAACCTCATGCAAGCCTTCAAACCTAGGGCTATTGTGTGACTTGTTTGTGTGTGCCACATGTTTGTGATTGAGCATAACATCATAGCATCATCATGCATCATAAGCATAGCATTTTCACTAACCATTTCAAGGACCAAAGGATTTATCTTTGTTCTTTGTTGCAGGTCATGGCTTCTGCTCGTAGGAATACTATCCGGATCAACTTTGTAGGAATACCTCCTAAGCTTAAGGAATTGGTCTCTCAAGTTTCTGAAAACTCCCAGTTCATCAAGAGGCATGGTCACCTACTGGATCTAGTCCCTTCAGGGTTCAATGAAGACATGATGAGTGTCCTGTTTCAGTTCTTTGACCCTAAACATCATTGCTTCACATTTCCCGACTATCAGCTGGTTCCTACAATGGAAGAGTTCTCCAAGCTTCTGGGTATACCTATTCTTGGTCAGAAACCCTTCACATGCTTGGAAAAAGAGCCTAAACCTGAAGTCATTGCTGCAGCCTTACATTTAAAGAAATCAGACATTGTCCTAGAAACAAGGAGTGGAGTTAAGGGTATTCTTGCTAAGGTATTGATGGAGAAAGCTCAAGTATTCCTGAAGGCTATGAGTTATGATGCTTTTGAGGAGATCTTAGCCCTATTGATTTATGGCTTAGTACTGTTCCCCAATCTAGACCAGTTCATAGACGTACACGCCATCAACATATTTCTGACTCGCAATCCAGTGCCTACATTACTTGGAGACATCTTACACTCTCTTCATACCCGTACTACGAAGGCACGAGGAACTCTGATGTGTTGCATACCTCTATTATCTAGGTGGTTTATTTCTCACCTTCCTCGATCAGTGATGAAGAATGAACAAGGGTTCAGGTGGTCCAAGAGGATTATGTCACTTTCTCATTCAGATATTCATTGGTGCTCTAGATCTATGGAGAATGTTACCATCATTGACCGTTGTGGGGAGTTCCCTAATGTGCCACTCCTTGGCATAAGAGGGGGCATTACCTACAACCCTTCTTTAGCTCTACGTCAGTTTGGTTACGCTCGGACTGATGGTCCTCATGACATGCTTATTCAGGGTATTGTGTTCGACTACGACAACGATCTTCAAGGTTACCGTCAAAGGTTCATACGAGCATGGGGTAAAGTGAACAAGGTTGACAGCAAGACTCTGGAACCCAAGTACACTATTCCTACGGAACCATATCTCAGATGGGTACGATCTCGTGCTCAGACTCTTATGATGCCATATCCTGCTATCCTGCCAGTTACCATGGAGCCTGTTGCTGAAGGAGATACTTCTTACATCATTCTTCATCCAGACATGCCCACTGACATGGAAGAGTTACAGAGGTCCTGGATCCAGTTGAAGGAGCAAAGAGATACTTTTGAGACTCATTACAAGGCAAGTCAGGAAAGAATCCTGGAGCTAACAAAACAACTTCACGAGGAGCGGAATCTCAACTCATACCTCAACACAAAGAGGAAACGTCCATGGGAGACTTAAAACCCCATTTTTTGTATTCATTTCATTTTTATTGTAAGCCTAAGGGGCAAACAAGTTTATTACTAATAAAAGCTTACTTTTTGGTGGTTTACACAAATTTAAATCCTACGGTCCTTGAAAACATTGCATAAGCATCTACATACCATATTATTGCATCACAGGTTTCTTATGAACAGGTATCTTATCTTCTCGCTGTTTATTTCAGCAGAAATGGCTCTTGAACAGACTGTCAAAGATCTCCAGGCTCAGAATGCACAATTCCAAGAGTTAATTCTGAACTTGTCCAAGGGGCAAGATGAGTTGAAGACTGTTGCTGAAGTTAGAGTGCCTCCCATGATTATTACCACTCCTGGCCCTATTCCTTATACTTCTGATAAAGCTATACCCTGGAATTACGGTTCTGATGTTTATATCCATGGTGTTAAGCAGGAACCTTTGACTGATACACCTGTTACTGATGATAAGCTTGATGTTGATAATATTGCTGGATCTAGTAAGATCACCAGAAGTGGAAGAATTTTCTCTCCTCCAGCTACCTCAAAAAATACAGTTCCTCCAACTACTACCTCCACTTCTGAGCCAAGTACTGATGCTCGAGGCAAAGGTCCTGTGGTTGAACCTGTGCAAGCTGAAGCACCGACTGCTGAAAATCTCTCAAAACAGATGGAAGAAGTGCTGAAGATCATTCGTAAGAGTGATTATGATATTGTTGACCAGTTGGGGCATACTCCCTCCAAAATTTCCATGTTGTCTTTGTTGCTGTGTTCTGAGGCTCATGCTAAAGCCTTGATCAAATTCTTAAGGACTGCTCATGTACCAAATGAAATTTCTGTGGATCAATTTGAAAATTGTGTTGCACATCTGACTTATGATAATGGGTTAGGTTTTTCTGATGCTGACTTGACTCCTGCCAAAAGAAACCATAACAGAGCTTTGCATATCTCCATTGAATGTAGGGGCACTACCTTGTCTCATGTGTTGATAGACAGTGGCTCTTCATTGAATGTACTTCCCAAAGAGGTTCTGAACAAGCTCAGTCCTGAAGATGCTGTGTTAAGATCAAGTAATATAGTGGTGAGAGCCTTTGATGGTTCAAGAAGAGTAGTGCATGGAGAAATAGATCTCCTGATCAAAGTAGGCTCTCAAGTCTTCGATTCTACCTTCTATGTAATGGATATTCGTCCTGCGTACTCTTGTTTGCTTGGGCGCCCCTGGATCCACGGGGCAGGTGCTGTGACCTCCACTCTACATCAGAAGTTGAGATATCCAGTGAAGGGAAAGATCGTAACTGTTTATGGAGAGGAAGAATATATGGTCAGTCATGTGAATACATTTAAGTATGTTGAAGTGGAAGGTGAATATGTTGAGACTCCTTGCCAGACATTTGAAGTAGTTCCTTGGGTCGTTCCCGCTACTGAAGCTCCTCATGTGGTTAAAAGAGTTCCTGTGGTTACCAGAGTACCTCCTACAATGGCTTCCCTCAAAGATGCTAGAGCTGTGGTTGAAGAAGGTGGTTGTACTAATTGGGGTCAGCTTCCCGACATTCCTTACAAGTCTGACAAGTTTGGTTTGGGTTTCACTGCAGAGTCCCAGAAGGCTGTTCGTCGTGCTCGTGCTGTTCGTATCACCAATCAAGGGAACATGAAAGATCAAATCAATGTTGTGGGTGACTATAATGAAGACTACAATCTGGATAACTGGATTTTTCCTACTGTGGGTGATGGGCTCAACAATTGGAAGACTGAAGACGTTATTCCTATCTCCTTTAGTCAGGAGTAAATACTATTACTGCGTTGTTATTTTTAAGCCTTGTGCCTTACACGGGGCACAATGGTATGCTTGTTTCGGGATGTCATTTCATTTGCATACTTCATTCAATAAAAATCAATGGACGTTTCGTTTTCTTAAATATTGGGCTCTTTGTTTTTATTTTATTTTATTTTCATCAGCTATGTGTTCTTACACACACCCACATCACTAAAATGCAGATCCTCATCCACCCTGGATCCTGTTGATAACAGTTCTACTATTGCCAATTATAATTTCGAGAATCCGATCTATCAAGCTGAAGATGGAAAGGATGAAGATTGTGAAGTACCTGTAGAGCTTGCTAGGTTATTACAACAAGAAGAGAAAGTTACACAGCCGCATGAGGAATCAATTGAGGTTGTAAATCTGGGTACTGAAGTAGACAAGAAAGAAGTCAAAATAGGAGCAGGCTTGGAAAACAGTGTCAAAGAAAGATTGAGTCGGATGTTACGTGACTATGTAGAGGTTTTCGCTGGAAAAATCAAGAGATGATATGGAATGATGAATGCCAAGAAGCTTTTGACAAAATCAAGAAGTATCTCCAAGAACCTATAAATCTGATGCCACCAGTTGAAGGAAGACCTCTAATCATGTATTTGACCGTGTTAGAAAATTCAATAGGGTGTGTGTTGGGGCAACATGACGAGTCTGGTCGAAAAGAGAATGCAATATACTACCTTAGCAAAAGGTACCGACTGTGAAACAAGATACTCCCAGCTCGAGAAAGCTTGCTATGCTTTGGCTTAGGCTGCTCGCCGACTAAGAGAGTATATGTTGAATCATACCACTTTATTGATTTCTAAGATGGATCTTATCAAATATACATCTGAGAAACCTGCTCTCTCCGGAAGAACAACAAGATGATTGCTGAACTCTGCACGCAGTTCAAAATAAAACACCATAACTCTTCTCCGTACCGGCCAAAGATGAATGGCGCCGTGGAGGCTGCTAATAAGAATATTAAGAAGATTCTACAGAAGATGACTGTTACTTACAAGGATTGGCACGAGATGTTACCATTTGCTCTTCATGGTTATCGTACTACAATACGTACTTCAACATGGGCAACCCCATTCTCCTTAGTCTATGGTATGGAAGCAGTTCTGCCCATTGAAGTTCAGATCCCTTCCTTAAGAATCATGAAGGATGCAGGCTTGGATGAAGATGAGTGGATTCAGACTCGACTCGACCAGATAAATTTGATTGATGAGAAGAGGTTGGTAGCTGTTTGTCATGGTCAGATGTACCAGAAACGGATGATCAAAGCTTTCAATAAGAAGGTTAAGCCAAAGGTATATCAGGCTGGTGACTTGGTAATCAAGCGTATCATACTACCACAGGGTGATCCTAGGGGCAAGTGGACTCCTACATATGAAGGACCATTTGTGGTCAAAAGAGTATTCTCAGGAGGTGCCATGATGCTTACTACTATGGATGGTGAAGACTTTCCACAGCCTGTAAACGCAGACATAGTTAAAAAATACTATGCATAAAAAGAGACCCGCTAGGTTGACTGGCCTAGGCAAAAATAAGGGCATCCCGGCAAACCAAAAGGGTTCGGGAAAAATTAGGGATATATATAAAAAAATGTACACCCGGCAAGTCGAAAACCTGAAAAGGCGGCTTGGGCAAAAAAGGGTATCCCGGTGGATTGAAAACCTGAAAGGGCAATCCAGGCAAAAGTTAGGGATTAAAGCGTATGACTATGTCTCGTTTGGATCACTCATGTAACTTCAACTGATGGTGCTACCTAAATCAAGTTCAAACAGATAAAGATCAATCAAATCGTTTCTGTCTCAACAGAAGAAGATGAGATATTTGAAGATAATGGCAATAGTAGAATTGAAACTCAATAGGATCATTTTTCACATAGCTGTTTTCTTTGTTTTATAAAAAATTTACGACGAATTCCTCTTACTAGGATTTCTGTCTCCTTGTACAAACTTGCCTATGTATAGGTCACTTTGTGATATAAATAAAATTTCATCTTTGAATCCAGATTTACTTTTACTCTATTTACATAAGCGAAAACGTCCATTGGTTGTGTTTGAATGTATATATGCTTTTGAATACGATTGATGTTTACCAGAAATGCATAAAATGCAGTAATAGTATTTACTAAGGACGAACGAGGGTAGTAGTTCAACGAAGCTTCGCCAGTTCATCCCCACTACAAATCCCCAGTAGAGCAAATCTATCTTTATAGATGCTTCGAATTACGTCTCCCCTTGAATTTATGTCCATCTCTTTTATCCTCAGTCGGGATACTCAGGAACTTATTCCTTCAATAGAAGTACGACGAACGAATACGGGAAGTGACAAATACTATACTATCAAACAAGACGGGAACGAGTTCCTCATATTCTTCAGCAACGAATCGGGATTTATTTTCCCTAGCCAGCAGTTGTTATACAAAGATATCCGGACGCTTCAGGCCGCATGATTCATACATACATCATTTACATCATACCATGGCATATCCATAAGTGCATAATACATTTACTTAGATGCACCATGCCATGCATGCATACATATTGCATAAACTAACCTTTTCCTTGCAGGATGGTTATATACAGATAAAATACTATCAACAATTCACAACAGGTCAGAAACGATCTATACGAAGATCTAGTGCTGATACTTAATCATTACTCAAGGTGTCCTTGGATAGTAGGCAAATGGTCTATACGAGATCTATTCCCTAGTCCAGGATGTTTTCAGGAGAGTTAATCCTGATACTCTTTTGTTCTTGGATAGTAGGCAAACGGTCTATGCGAAGATCTATTCCCTAGTCCAGGATATTTTCAGGAGATTTCATCCTGATACTCTTTTGTTCTTGGATAGTAGGCAAACGGTCTATACGAAGATCTATTCCCTAGTCCAGGATATTTTCAGGAGATTTCATCCTGATACTCTTTTGTCCTCGGATAGTAGGCAAACGGTCTATACGAAGATCTATTCCCTAGTCCAGGATATTTTCAGAAGATCTAATCCTGATATTCTTTTGTTCTTGGATAGTAGGCAAACGGTCTATACGAAGATCTATTCCCTAATCCAGGATATTTCTAGAAGAGATAATCATCACGAAGATTTATTTCTACTGGTCTATTCAACAATTCACAACAGTTCAGAGACGATCTACACGAAGGTCTAGTGCTGATACTTAATTCAGAAAGAAATCGCCACGAAGATTTGGTTCTGACACTTAAATTAAAAGTATGTTCTTAGATACGATTCAGAGACGGCCTATACGAAGACCTAGTACTGATATCCAGTATCAACATCAAGATATTATCACCTCCTGATATTATGGATGGCATCTATAAGCCCATCTCCAGTTCTTCCAAATGGCATCTTCAAGCCCACTTAAGCATATACAACTAGTCATTAGTGTTACTTTACGCACCGGCGAGTGCAAATTTTTGGGCTTTTGTGTTCAATCCCCTTCAACCTTCCAAGTCACGAATGGCACACAGGCCAATCTAACTCCTCAGGTTTCAGAAAATTGAACAGGGGCAGCTGTTGCACCCCAAAATTTGCCCTCTATTTTTAACTCTAACCAATTTTTTGTTTCACATTCATTTGCATCATCTTCATAGCATAACATTTTTTTCTGTCTTAATATTAGCCGGAATAATTTCTCGGAATTTACAAACAGACTGGTCAAATTAACTTTTTAACTGTGCCTAAAAATTAGTCAACGAAAAAATGTCAAGTTTAAGTTTGCAAATGTCGGTAACATTAATCTGCGATTCACGTGGTTTAATTTGACATGCTAAAAATATTTTTACGACTATTTTTGGTCATATGTTGATCAGTCTGAGCGGTTTAAACGGTCATAATTTTTATTTCAAAATCCGACCAAACGCTGTATTTTTCCGAGTCATTTATTTCGCGCTGATTATTTTGACGTGTTCATTTTATTTTTTCGAGCATTTTGGTGCCCGACTTTTATTTTTTTGAGTCTATTTATTTTTATATTGGGTCTAGAATAAATAAATAGGTTAATTAGTTTTTATTTTAATTTTAACTATTTTAATTATTTAACTTTATTCAGTTTTTAATTTAATATTGGGTTTCAAAATAAACTTAGGCCCATTATCATTAACCTAATTTGTTCCTATATATATTTACTAGCATGACTGATAGAGAGAGGCAAAAAGACAGAACAAAAAAGAGAAACTGAGAGTGGCTGATCTATACTATCGTACACACAGTTTGGTAATAGTTTATATATGATATATACTTTATCTATTTTGTTGATATATTTGTTACTGTGTTTCAAATACATGTTCATATGTGTGACTGTGTTATGTATTCCAGATACATGCGGTTTGGTTAAATATATCAGGATATCGCCGTTTTGCTTTTTTTATGCACATAAATATAACATGTATAATAATTTGGTTCATTGTATTATGTATTTGATGTGTTTGTTTTTATATAAGTTTTACATGTCTTATAATATATAATATAATATAATAATAATTTTGTTGTTAATAAAAATGCATATGGATCATATAACATATAATTTATAATATGTAACTAGTGTGTTAAATATATATATATATATATATATATATATATATATATATATATATATATATATATATATATATATATATATATATATATATATATATATATATATATATATTTCTATTTTATGTTATAATTTGATTATGTTTTCGGATCGGATCGTGTCAATACGCCGTTTTCACATATACGTATATGAGGCGTGACATTTGTGTTATCCGATCCAGTTGCGATGATCGCAATTTTGCGCTAGCAACGCCGTTGTTTTTTTTAATTCATTTTTTTTATAAATACATATATTTAGATCTGCACATTTTTTTTCATAACTAACTACCCTGATTTTTCCTAAACCCTGACAATTTCGCCACAAACTCTAAATTTCAAACCTAAAACTTTAACCGTGTTGTTTCCTCTAAACCATAAACCTTTTCTTAAACCTTAACAAACCTTATTATTATTTCCTATTTTCGCTCATATTTATGTTATTCATACACTGTAACTGCTTCGCCCTTGTAATATTTTAAGTTTTAACTTGTAATATTTTTAGTTTTACTTTTCGCCATCTTTATTATGTAACTGCACCAAAGCGTTGTAATAATTAGGGTTTTATTTTCTGCCATTTATTTTCTGCCATTTTATTTTTCTGCCATTTATTTTTCTGCCATTTAAATTCCTACCATTGATCCTATATTAACTGCGTGGTTTAGTAATGTAGGGCGTGAAAACCTACTAAATTAATTATTTAATATTTTTCTATAACCTTTATATTTTTTGTAAATAAATAATAAATACTAACTATTTTAATAACTTTTTTTTATTACTTACTTATAATAATAAATCCTTATATATTTTGTAAATAAAATCTAATTGACCATTTTTCTAATTGAATAATAATAATAAACCTATTAATCTAATAATTTGATATTTTCTATAATCTTTATTTATTTTGTAAATAACTAACTTAATATTTTTCATATAACTCTTTTATTTTATAATTTGTACATTAATGTATTTTAAATTCTTTTATTATTACTAATTTATTTTAAACTCATATTTTTCTAATAACTTCTAAAAAAATCTAACTTGTTTAACCTAAAATAATTTCTTTTAAAATTCTAACCTTTTTATTATCACTTTATTATTATTGTTATTTTATTATTGCTTTATTACCATTGTTTATTTATTATTTTATTATTATTTGCTTTTATCTATTCTATTTTTGCTTCATTATTTTCCTTATTTTAATTTTGTTTTATTTATAATATTAGGAACAAATGTATAGGTTGTAAATTTATTCTTTCTCGCCTGATTATTATGTATCTGTCCCATAGCCATGTAATAGTTTAGGAATTTATTTTTCTTGCTTTTATTTTTGTAAATATTTATTACGTGGTTAGTAATTTAGGGAGTGCAAAAAACTAACTGTAAATAATTGAACTTAGAAAATTAAATTCAAGACAAATATCTGAAAAATAACACTCACACACGTAAGTCGATCTTTGATCGCCATCTGTACTTCCTAGGGTATTCCTCTTGGTTGCCTTCTTTAAATGGTCAAGTCCCTCGAAAATAGGGGTGTCTTAAGCAAAGTCCCTTCAAACAGAAAAATCATCAAGTCCCTATAAACTTAAAAGATCAAGTCCCTACGAGGTTGCCTACGATATAATGATCTTGTCCCTTCGGTAAATATGATGATAGTCCCTACGAGTTGCTAAAGACACCCCTTATGTTGCCTTCATTGACCATACGATGACCCTACGCCCGTCCCTTAAACACATCCAAGGTAATGACTACCTATTCCTTAATAATAGGGACAGTCTTACCATTGAAAGAATATACGAGAACACGAAAGACTTAATCTAGGGTAGGTATCTCATAGTTACTTGCTCACACTTTTCAAAATTACTTTTACACCTCACAATTTCTAAACTAGGCTTTGTATACACTCATACGAGGTTCATTACAAAGTATTTAAAGAAATTTTTCTAATCACACACTACACTCTTGCAAACAAACAAAGTGAGCTAAGTAACTAAGAGCCCATGGATAACCATGGATATAAAGGGTGCTAATACCTTCCCTTTGTATAACCTATCCCCCGAACTCAAAATCTTTTTAAGGTCTTTCCTGTTCTTTTATGTCCTTTCCTTTTGGATAAAATAAAAGTCGGTGGCGACTCTTGCTATCCGCAACATTTAACTAAAGTCAGTTCTCCCACCGTGTTACAGCTATCACCAAAAGGATGAAAGTTAGATACAATTCAAAGATTTCCATCACCAAAAGGATGATGTCCATCACCAAGAGGATGATGGTTATCGTGATAAAGTTTTCCATTACCGAAAGGATAATAGCAAGACTACCACCAAAAGGATAATAGTTAACTCATTAACTTCAAAGATCGCGCGTCACCAAAAGGATGAAGGTAAGACCCAACAACAAAGCTTGTTATCACCAACAGGATGATAATAAGTCAATAACTCCAATGATCAGCATCACCAAAAGGATGAAGTTAAGATCAAACAACAGAACTTGTTACCACCAAAAGGATGATAATAGGTTAATAACTACGACGATCACCGTCACCAAAAGGATGAAGGTACAACCAATAACAAAACTTGTTATCATCAAAAGGATGATAATAAGTCAATAACTCCAATGATCACCATCACCAAAAGGATGAAGGTAAGACCTAACAACAAAACATGTTATCACCTAAAGGATGATAATAAGACACGACAATCCAAATGATCACAATCACCAAAAGGATGAAGGTAAGATCAAAATAAAACTTGTTACCACCAAAAGGATGATAATAAGTCATAACAACTTAAATGATCACCATCACCAAAAGGATGAAGGTATTGTCAAACAACAAAGCTTTGTTACCACCAAAAGGATGATAATAAGCACACAACTCAAATGGTCACCATCACCAAAAGGATGAAGGTAAGATCAAAAATGAAACTTGTTACCACCAAAAGGATGATAATAAGTCAACAATCACCATCACCAAAAGGGTAAAGGTAAGGTCAAACAACAAAACTTGTTACCACCAAAAGGATGATAATAAGTTAATAACTTTAATGATTATCGTCACCAAAAGGATGAAGGTAAGATCAACACAAATCCCGTTATCACCAAAAGGATGATAATGAGTCCACAATCACCATCACCAAAAGGATGAAGGTGAGACCATAACTTCAAAATTTGTTACCACCGAAAGGATGATACCAGGTTATAATACATTCAAATATCACTGACACCAAAAGGATGACAGTAAGATTAAACAACAAAACCGGTTATCACCAAAAGGATGATAATCAGGTCGAACTAGACGTCATCACCAAAAGGATGATGATTAGACATAATAACAAAGATCACCATCAACAATAGGATGATGGTTGAACTGAAATGACAAGGATCCCTATCACCACAAGGATCGCCGACAACAAAAGGATGACGGTAAGTTGTAATAATTGCAAAGGTCGCCATTCACCAAAAGGATGAAGGTTAGGACAAAACTTCAAGGACCGCCGACACCAAAAGGATGACGGTAAGATCACAAACGTCAAGGATTTATCATTACCAAAAGGATAACGATTATCATAAATAGGACGATGATCATTATTTTCATCAAGGGACTTCCATCAAAAGGATGATAGTAAGAAAAGCCATGTTGGAAAATCAGACTACCGACAAAAGTTTAAATAGAACAGACTTGTTGGGGTAGTATTGGAACATTACTGGGTAAGACTTGCTCGGGGGTATCAACAAAAAAAGGTTGGAGAACCAATATTCTCTAGGAAGATATAATTTCCATCAACAAAAGGTTACAGGAAACGACTCATTGAGGGACGCTCAACGCGAAATGAGGTAGGGGTTTGAAGAAACAATGTTTGACTTAGCTGAGGGTAACATCTTATCAACAAAAGGTTAAAGGATGTAACTCAAAAGGGAATGCCCGCTAACAGGGTAGGAACTCACTTTAGAGGAAGTGACAATGACTCAGCTGAGGGTTGGCCTGGATACCTACAACTAAACCTTGGATCTTCATTCGTGCTATATGCATAAATGTTATGTATGTGTTATGTAATAAGGTGATGCATATGATGCATGTGATGTATGTTTGAATGCAAAGAATGATTTGTTTGTTTGGGATTGGTCTCCTTTTTCAAAGGCGATGTATTTTCTGGAAACCAATGCTGGTTGTATTTGTTTTTGTGTAGGCGCCAGCAAGGTGGACTTTGGGTTTTTTGGTAATTGTCGCTGTGGGTTGGACTATTGGTTGGTGGAAGGATCTGACTTTCCGACACTCGATAGTTGATAATGTGATGAACACGCAATAGATGTGGATACTCTTGGTGCCCCAAGTTTGTTCTCTTGCTGATATGTTGTGTCTTTGCCCTTGAGGCGATCTCGACTTCTTCTTCTGAGATGTTTGGCCAGCCTGTAACCGAGCATAGCACATGATTAACGCATGATGATTATGCTTTTGATATGTCCCAAGGAATCTTGTCCTCATATGATGTTGTACTAGCATGGACTTTCGACGTTTTGGTCATGATCTCAGACAATGTTCAGTGTCTGACACAGTCTGCTTGACTGGCTAGAAGATACGGAGGGAACTTGCCCCTTGCAACTTGTCTTGCCCAGTATGTAGGGTGTTTAAATGAATTCTCCTTGAAAGGAAACCTTTAGGAGTGACTATCCCATGACATGGTCTGAGTCTGTTTCCTCCAATGTCTAAATCTTGCAATGGTCTGCCCCTGATTTGGCGGCTCTCGAAACAGTTTTCTTCAATTGACTGATCTTTATGAGTTTGGTTTTCACTGTATTCCTAGAGTAACTTTCCCCTGATTGAGCTTTCGAGGGACTTGCCCCAAACGGACTGAGTATTGAAGTGTTTTTCCTCCCTGATCAAACGATGCTTGGAGATTTGTCTTACACTGACTACTTCTTAAGTCAACATAATCAAAAGATACCATGCCCCTGATCCATAGGATTATGAGATGATTTTGATTCATGTTAGCACCAACGATCAAGTACCTCTTGGATTGCCCCTTGTTGGAACTTCCTTGATGTCAAGTATTGACTTGCAATTAAGAATTGATCATTCAATAAATGGTGATTTTAATGCAATAGTTATGCTAGTTTTGAAAAACAATCATTCACTTGGGAGTGTTGTGGTAGTGTGTGACGAGTGGACCATGTGTCCAAACGCGATGTTGATTTTAGCTAGTGTGTGAGTGATATAGTGAGAATAGAATATTAGCAAATCTCTAGAAGTCAGCTTACGCAACCTTGCTGTAGTATGCTTTCAAAATAAACCTTACTTCAATTAGGTCTTTCGAGGGTTGTAACGTGGCTTGGTTCACGATTATTGAAACAAAAGGATATAAGGCTCAAAGTTTATTTTAACTCATCCCTTCTTCATGATGATCTCCAATCCTACATTCGGTTAACTTAACACACACTTTACTTTTACGAGAGTTCAGCAATGTAAGATCTCTTGAAATGATAGTCATCTTATTTTGCTCTTCATGGATGTTGGTGACCCTTTGATTTGGGTTTGGTGGTCACCGAATCTTGTTTTGTTTTATTGGAGACTTTCATTGTCTCTTTCGATTTTTGTTTTGATCCCTAACTTTTGCATGGACTGCCTGTTGAAGCTTTAATCCATCGGGATTGCCCCAATTTTTGCCTAAGTCTCCTTTTAGGGTGTTGGACTTAGCAGGCTCTTTCTTTGATTTTTTTTGGAAAGTTGTGACTGCCAAGTCATTGGTTTTTGAAGAACAACCGACGTCGCTTTTGGAAAGTTGTGTCTGCCAAGTCATTGGCTTTTGAAAAACAACCGACATCGCTTTTGGATTTTTGAAGAACAGCCGACATCGCTTTTTTTACCAAATTGCAAATTAAGAAAAGTTGTGCAACGTTGCAAAGATTTCTCTAAGAAAGATCATCTAATTCTTTAAAAATATCTTATTAAAGAGAAAGTTCTTTGAAAGATATCTTATCAAATCAATATTTAATTTTTCTCTTATAACAAACTATTCAGAAAAATACAAAGATTTAATTTTAATTCCATTTTTGTAAATAAAAAAAAAAGAGATCTATTCTCAAAATTTTCTTGTGATTTGAAATAAATCACTTGATAAATAAATAAACTAAAAATAACTCTGATTATTTCTCTACCGAGTACTAAATTTATTGTATAATTCATTCAACTAATTTTTCTACTAATCAAATGTGTCTTATCCTTACCCTTGTAACCATTCTATCTAATTTTGTGGTTTAACTTTGAAAGGCAAATACTGCTTTAAACATAAAACATAAACCAAAGCTATTTAATTAATCAGTTAGATAGTTTTAATTAATGAATATAAAACTATTTAATCAATGTTTAAGGAAGCTTTAGTTAAATGCAAGTAGAAATATTAAAATACCATTCTAAACTAGGATACTCGAAACTTGTTATATTATTAAAAAAAAGGAACTATACTGAAAGAGTACTTTAGCTTTAGTTTGTTGCGTTGGGAGAGAAAAGAAAGATGATTACCAACCACATCGTCCCCAAGAATACTGCTCTACTAACAAGTATTTATCTTTCCAACTTGCTTGATGATATAGGCATAGTTTGTTTCGCTAAATCTTGATGTCTCTGTATCTCGCACCAGTCGTCCTCAGTTCCAGACGAAGCAAACGCGTCGGCGTTAGTGTGCATATTGCCGGCGGGCTTGAGGCCACCGAATCCGCTTCCAGAGGAAGCAAATGCGTCGGCGTTGGTTTGCATGTTGCCGGCGGGCTTAAGGCCACCGAATCCGCTTTGGGACGACGAAGAACAAACGTCCCTGGTATGCATTTTGACCTGTAAAACCAGAAAAGTATTCAGTAACGTGACGATCGATTATCCGAAATTCAGAAACATTCACGTATAATAATCGATTAACACAATTCAAGAAAGTGTAAAATTGAAAATCACAACGCGATTGAAACTATTGGAAGATAAATTAGGAGAAAACATTCACCAATGAAGATACTCGATCGTAACAGAAAGAATAGAGAAAACTTCACAATAGAGAGAGAGGTGATAGGAGCAGTTTATATAGTGGTAATGCAGACAGTGTGTTTGTTACGTGGGAAAGACGTCTTCAACCTATTTATCTATATCCCAAAGCCCTAATAAAGTAAAATCCCAAAGTTATCCTTTCATTTCAATAAATTTTCATAATAAGGAGTCATGTTAATGAAATCTCAAAACCCTAATCACAAATAAATCCTTAATTATTATCTAAAGAGATTAATTACTATACACTGTTAGGGTAAAAAGTTTTACACCGTCGGTTCATCACCATCCCCCGTTTGTATTACTTTATAAATTTTTAAAATAAAAGTCAAACTTCTTTTAATATCCAACGTCTATAATTAACTGACGGTGTAAAACTCTTTTACACTGTCAGTGTATTTCAATTAATCTCTTATCTAAACCAATTAATAAAAATTTATTTTATAATTTTAAGAAAAATAGGAGATGCACCGAATAAAGTAATTTTAGTCTGTCTTCCAATAAACGATTTGCGTTTTGCCACATCATATTAATTATTAAAATAATTTAGATGATTTGTTGGATTAGTGTTTTTTTATTGGACGATCATGTAAAATTTTGTATATTGACAATGTAATATATTAAATATAATTGATTATATTTATCGTATTATTCAAAAATTAAATAATTATATAAATGATAATCGATTTAATGATATATATTAAAATTTTCAAAACATAATCTATCAATTTAATATTTCTATATCTAAAATTTAAATAATTAATTTTATAGATGATAATCACTTGAAATAATTAGATTTTCCTCTTTTTTAAGGAATAAAAATTACATTTCTTTCAAATTTTAGAGTGAGCATTATTTTGACTTAATTTTAATATTTAAATATTCTTAAAAATTAGAACTATCTTTTATTGTTACACAAAATTAAAGTACTTAAGGATTGATATTATATTTTGAAACATTATATTGCTATATCAAATATATCAACCTATATATTATACTCTCTTTTTCTTTATAAATGGCTATATCAATTAGGTTTTTATTTACTATGGTAATAATTAATTTTCAGAATAGTTTCTTTTATGTTTTATTAGCACCGCTGTCTTTCACCGCATCTCTTGAAGCCCTAATTGCTAGCTTCATTTAATTCCTAATTCCTTCCAAAACCTAATTTTATATATTTTAACATTTTAACATATTTTAAAACATGTGTAAAAAAAAATATTTTAAAATATTTTAACATATTTTTATACCGAAAACCAATCAGAGACGTTTATCCCGCAAAATCACACATTTAATTTTAAAATATGATATGACAAAATATTATAATTATACTAGATGATGGTGTAAAAATAATTTACAATGATAATGTACTACCTTTATTCTCTAATATTAATACTATTTAACATTTTTCCGGCTACATAATCATTTTTATGAAACACAATTTTTTGTAATATCAATATATTTTGATGTTGGACGGACATATTATTTAAAATATATTATTCAGTTTTTTTATCAAATATTTTTTTTCTATAACTTTATAAGTACACGCATCTATATTAAATTATTTTAATGCTTCCTATGAATAGTGCAATTTTAAATTAGAATTTTTGATAATTTTATAAATGCATCTATATTAAATAATATTAATATTTGCTATTAATAGTAATTTTAAAGTGGATTGGTTTTAATGTATACAGAAATTAAAGACAAATAAATTATTATTTATGTTTTTTTCTTCATATTTTCTGTTTTTTTACCTTGTGCCACTTTCGAGGCCGAGTGTTAGTTTTCATAATTATATTTGATTATTTTAAAACAACATTTAACTCTGACCACATGTTATGATATGATTAGCTAAGAGAAACGGAGAAGATAGAAATAGATTATAGATGGGTTGAGAAGAAAGAAAGATATGAAAAATAGAGGAGATATTTGATGGATTGTTTACTATATAAAAATATTTAAAAAATATATAAGAGAGAAAGTAATTGTTTTTAAATCAAAAAAAAAATCTATTTTTTTTTTCAATTTAAATATTAAAATAACTAATTTTTTAAATAAATTATCAAATTAACAATTTTTCCATCTTAATACGTCAGTTGAATTGATATCCAATTAACTTTCAAAAGAGACGTACTTAATCTTGGGGCATGTTTGAAAAGTCAATTCAGGTAAATCAATCAATCAAATCAATTAGTTTGATTTAGTTCAATTTTTAAAAGACATTAAAAGCTAAACCAAATTGATGGAGATATAATAATTGATTCGAACAATTTTTTAATCAAAAACTGTCCAAACCAAACTGATGACACCTTAGTCTAAAATATGAATCTGGTTAAAACTATATTAACAATATATTCAAAATATGTATTTGATTAAAATCATATTATTAATTAATCAATTTTTAGTAACCAAATTTAAATATTTGATATAAATTAATTTAAATTATTGATTGTTTTTATAAAATTGATTTACAACCATAAAAAATAAAATAAAAAAGAAATTATTAAATTTCAAAGTTAATATATTAAAATATAGTCTTGAATAAAACAATTAAGTGGAATTTGATCCTTCCATGAAATGCAACTTTGTTGTTATTGGTGTTGTATTTACAAACTAAATTTCAAAAACTAAAAACCAAGATAGAACTCTAGTTTTTGTTGAAAAAGCGTAAACTTTTCTTACTCGGTGTCTATGGATGGCCATGAATCGAACTAATTAGAAAATAGTTTGGAATTTGGCTCGCCTGTTAAATTGTGAACTAAAATCATGAACTAAATGAATTAAATATGAATGAAAATCCGTTGAATAAATGAGTTGAATTTGAACTCTATATAATTCGATTCATGAATCAATTCGATAATATATAAAAATTTGTTAGAGACATAATAACACGTGGTGTAATCGTTATGTGATGTATATATATCAATTTCTAGTAATTTTTAATGTACTATTTATTAAATTTGTAAGGTTCCTGAATATTCTAAATATTTAGATGAAATTGTAGATTTCCGAGATAAATTTAAATTCTGATTTGAATAATTTTTAAATTAAATTTTTAAATGTATTTCTTGAAAGTAGTGTAATTTTTGAATTATTAAATTTTTGAAATTAAATTAAATTTTAATCTAATAACTCTTATTTTATTTCATCTATTTAAAAGAATATTAATTTAAAATATTAAATAGATAAAAAAAAGACTTAAAAAAATTGTTTTTAAGTCTGTGGAAACAAGATGAACCTAACGAGTTAAATATGACTTTATAACATATCGAGTTTGAGTTTAAAAAATAATTCGTGTCGAATTCGAACCAAAATTTAAGCTGAATCAATTTTTAATGAGTCAATCCGAGATAACGCGAGTTCGACTCGACTCATTTTCAGTCCTATCTAATAATTATTTAGATGCTTCGAATGGTGCATTATACTCGGCTGCTATAAGGAATCAACAAATTTTGTTAATTTAATGGGCAAGATACAGCTCTCCTACAAAAGTTAACAAGTTTGTAGAAGTGGATTTTTGTGAATTAAAATCACCAACCATATTTAGATTTATGTTGACAATCATAAATATATATTTTAAAATGAATAATATCTTGTCATGTAATGTACATACCATAACATACTCTCGATGTAATAATTTTACTTAGGATTTTTTTGCTTGCTCAGGATCTCCATAACACATTAGGTAATGAAGATTGTGGATTCATGGGTTTGGATAAGAATAAAGAGATGAACATTTTGATTCATGGATTCAGTCTTTAACCGAGTTTAAAAGAAGTCCAAAAAAAAGGACCACAAGAAGCACATTTGGAGACTTAAAGACCATTTTGATTTTGGGGGCCAAAAAAATCTATCTAGAATTTGAGAGGCTAACATAAAAGACCACAGACATAATTTAGCCTATTTTTCAGATAGAGACTTGGTGGTATAAATGGTGAACTTGAGTCTCAAAAGATATTATTGCAATTAAAATAAATAAATAGAGGCTGTTTTTGTAGGAATTAGTTCCTACTTATTATATGACAGTAAAACCTTAGCCATATGGTCCACAGGCAATTTATTCAAGCCTTGTCTGTAATCTCGATAAACCTTTCATTTTAGAATGCAATTTACAAGCCAAAGTGCTTGTCTAAAACTTCTTTGGATGTGCTGCCAAAACCATTAGCTATCTTCTTCATTTCTTCAAATTTCTTCAGTTCCTGCCTTAGCTCTTCATTTTTTTTCTCAATAGTCTGAAGCAAGACACTTGAACCAGACGTCCTGGATTGCCCTGCTAAGTCGGACTTGTCATTGTCGAGTTGCTGAGAAATATTTAGTAAATATTCCTTATGTGTATGAAGGCTTTCCTCTGCCAGCTTATATTCAAACTTTTGAGATTTTTCAAGATCCTCCATAGCCTTATCAAACTCAGCATCAAGTTTTGATAACTCTGATTCATAACGAAAAGATTTTGTTCCTTTTTGAACATTTAAATGCTTTAAAGGACCTTCGTCGACATCTGTAGTTTCGATCGCAGCATTGCCGTAACCTGTTGGTAAACAAAATATTCAAGACTTAATCGGCATTTTATATACACACTTACTTCATAAGCATACAACCAGTGCAAAAGTAATAAGTAATATTATCAGAAGAACATTTACCTGAAGAATTAGCTGTAATTTTGGCACCAAGGTTCAAGATATCTTCAGTATCAGTCCCATGTTTGAGCTGAAGTGAGAGACCAAATTCATCATGATATTGTCTTTTATGATTTATTAGAGGAAAAGCAAGAAATTAATTAAACAATACCATTGACATGGCCGATGTAATACGGCTCATAAGATCCTTTGCAGCGGTTTTCTCTGAACCACGCAAGAGGCAAATACCAAGCTTTAGAATTTTTTCCTTAATATCACCGTCGTCATCATCTGTATCAATAGCTTCACATGTCTGTAGAAGCTTATTAGCATGAGAAATGAGTTCAGTCCTCCCATCACAGCGCCAGCAAAAATACTCAGAATCCAATCCAATGGTTCCTCCAACCGTGCCAGCCGAATAAGATCGAAGAGCGCATTCCAGATGACAGACATGGCCGCAAATGTTATCGCCTAGTTTTACTTTGCACATGATATAACTATAGCCGCCATAAACCGAATCAACTGATTTGTAACAAAGAATGCAGCAACATTCGCGGCAAAATTTAGATTCAACGCAACAGATATCACACGGTGCAACAGGTGAATTTTCTATTTGTTCTTCCAAAATCAAACTGGTGCAGGTCTTATTTCCAGCTTTGCATCCACCAATGTCACAATCAGATTCAGGCTGCTCTTTCAATTCTAACTGATGAAGAAGTCCATCAGCAGCTACAGGATTCATATTGCCTACAATGCAGAACAACAGCGTATAATCATCTAAAGGTGCAGAAAAGCTTTACAAAACAGTGATTGCGGTGTGAACTGATCACAATTTGTTCTTTATCATCAAAACGGTGAATAGTATCGGAAGATGAAGATACAGATACTAATTATTCACAATTTGTTGCGGCGGTATTCACCGCAACAGAGACTGTTTTTCTAAATAACAGGTTTGAATACTCAAAAGCCCTTTGGACTTGAATTTCACATAATCACAAAATGAGAAGAGAGCAAAGAGAAATACCAGGAAGACCAGAAGGAATAGTCCAGCTGAAAGAAGCGAAGAAATCAACAATGTTAGCGTCAGGGAAGAATTCCTTGACGTGGCGTTCAACGGCAAGCTTGCTTTTAAATCCACCGCGGTAAGAGGCAGCAAGACGACGAGGAAGATACAGATACCGGTCCCTAAAGTTACCGTTAGATGAAATTCTCCTGCCAGCTTTCCACCGCCAAATGTCGCCGGGATTCGGAAAATTTTCTGGCGCATAAGGTAAACCATCGCCGGATTGATCGGGTGCGACCGGTGCAAGATTTGACAAGTTGACGCGGCGACCAGCATTATCAGAGTTTCCTTCAAACTCCATCTCTGTTAGGGTTTATAAGAGCAGAGAGAATTGATGTGTTAACTTGAGATTTTTATTTTTTGAGAAATGGAATTGTGAAAATGATGACGATGGAGAGTGGTGAGAAAAAGGGTGAAGTTGAAAATGATTGAAATTAAGAATGAAGCGCGAAAAGAGTAATAAGAGTAACAGCTTCAGACAAAGGTCATAGAGTTGCTCAAACTTCGCTCTTCGTGCTTTTCAACTTCAAACATGTTTTAATATTTAACATCCATCTTGATTTAAGTGTCATATTTTCTAAATTATAAAATCCTTTTTTTCTTTCTAATTAATATACTAGATGAAGCAAATGGTTCAAAAGACTCAAACATGTGTCCAACAATCATTCACACATTTCAATTTTTTTTTGATAAATACTTAAAAGAACGATTTCGTAACAACTTTTAAGATGACATTCATGTAATCTGTCCAAAAAAATTCAAAAAATTAATAAACGACTTTTAGATTAATAAGACTTAATCTATAATGAATTGATATAGCAACTATATAATATAGTACACTTATATTTTATAAATGTTGGATTCTTGGCAATCACATGACACACCTACAATTTTTTATTTTGATATCTTTTTATACTATTAGATCATGCACGCATCTCATATTCACGAGTGATTTAAAGATTTTGTCAAATTTTCACACAAGGAATCTAACATTATAAAAATATTAGTAATTTTATCAAATATATATTATATAAGGGATATGAAGTTCTTACTCTCTTAATAATGCTCATCTTACACTTACTCAAGTACGCCATAACATTGGATCATAAAATAACACAATGCATAAAGTTGTCATAGCAAAGTCTTACCTAGAAAAGAAATTAAAAACTTCACTAATATTATGTTTTTTTAGGATTTATGGACAACCACATTTCACAAAATTAGCACCAATTTTAATTCCGTGCACTTTTGAACTTAAGAGACATACATTGAACCACAATCCAACATAATTAGGGTACAACAATTCCAATGAGCAAAAGACATAATCATTTAAATAATTTTAATGCACATTCTTAAAAGTTCAACCAAGATTTGTCTTATTTTGCTCCTTACTTAATAGTAATAGCGATGCCACAAAGGACACAATATTTGCAAAATTTCTTACAATAAAAATTGTGTTACTAAGAAGAATCTATCTAAATTTTATATTATTCATTGTAAATATGCTACGAAGCAGTAATGTACATAATTTCAATAAAAAAAGTCAATTGTGAAGAAATAGATAGGTGCGTACCTGATGATTGTGGATCTGGTCTCCACCACATATATCGGGTTTTGTAAAAATTACTAGAAGGATTTAATTGAGGCATCAGATCCTTTGTTGTTCTTTCTATTGCAATATTGGTGGTAGCGTGAGACCCTAAATCTTAAGATCAGACTCGTAATAATTTCGCAAAAGTAAATACTGAACACATATCTAGTTGTGAGTGCTAACACAAGCGACACTATTGCTGATAATATTATTAATTAATAAAATCATAAAAATAAGTGTTGAGACTGACATCTAATGCAAAAACGCTAAATCGCAAGCACGAGATGAGCGAAAATCAAATTTCTAGAATCTTCATATAAATATATATAAAAAAAAAATCTAAGGAGGAAGCTAGATCTTGAAAATAAATCTTTTCACTATTTATCATTATGAATGAATATCTACCAAAGTTTCGTCAATAGTTCACATGTACGTAGATATGAAAAAAGTAGGAATTTCAAACAGAGGCAGCTGAGCCTGAAGGTAAGAGAAGATGGGGGAAAATATGGAACTAGTTAACAAAACCTAATCTAAAAGGGTACCCATTGTGTTTTGGGCTTAGATGCTCCGGATTCGATTTTTTCATAAAAATGGTATGAATTTTTAAAAATGGATCAATTTGGTTACTGGGTCATTTAAGGATACATAATTTTATGAAAAAGCCCAAAGTTAATCTCGGGCATTGCAACATCTTATTGATCCTATATAAATAAATATGAATTAATAAATTAAGTTAGAGTCTACGAAAAAAATATTTTGATCTCCATTGATGTCTCTTTAAATATTACAAACAAAGCAGAATATTGTGGGAAAAAAAACAGGGTTCAATAATTCAAATTCAGTAATACAAATGTTTTCAATGGAAAACTTAGTTTCTAGTGAGTAAATGGCAAACTATGTATGGCATGCTTGATGGAAAAGACTTTTGTAATGTAGTCTTATCAAACTTCTAGTTTAGTATAGTCAAGTCTTCAAGGGATCCGATCAATGTTGGGCTAAATTATAAGGATACGCAATTTTATGAAAAATCCCAAATTTAACCTCAGGTATTGCATCATCTTATTGATCCTATATAAATAAATATGAATTAAAAAGTTAAGTTAGATCCTAGGAATTAAGTCGGAGTTTAGCATGAAATGGTAGAGAAGATAGACCATTACTCTCATTAGAGATTGAGTAAATTCTGTTTTGTTGTGTTGTTGTATGAGTTTTGTGCTCTATTGAGTGATCTGTGTGCATTCTTGTATTTTGATTCGATATATATGTGGATACATTTGATAAGATAAGGTTAGTGTGATAATCCTGTTAATGCCTTTTGATAAGGCAAGATTAATGTGATAACTCTATTTGATGATATAAGGCAAAAATATAAATTTGGAATAGTTGTACCTTGATTCTTATGGCTGCTTATATGTGATGTTTGTTCATTTCTGTTATCCATGATTAACCAATGTGAATTGAAGTGATAATATATTCTATTGGTGCCTTGCGATAAGGCAAATGTTGAATTTGACCTTTTCCCCATTGATGCATATAATAAGGAGAACATTAGAGTTTTCATCCTTAAATGGTTGAATCTACGATGTTGTTGTCATAACATGTTAGATCTATGATGTTTGAGTCATATTAATCAGTGTTGTATTTATTGGTGTATTTTAGGGGTGGTTAGAACTCAAATAGGAAAAATAGGCGGATTTCAAATTTATTCAATAGGGAGGAAAACTCAGAAAATCGGAGGTCGATATAGGAGGGGATTAATCGTCTTATTTTAGGCATAACTTGAGTTTCGTAAGTCCTTTTGGGGTGCCGTAAGTTGTGTTAGAAATAGAATTTGATGATCTTTCAAATTGAAGAGTTTCGTAATTTTATAATAAGTATATAATTTTTCGTTCTATTTTGAAATCAAACATTCTATTTTAGAGTTTATGTAAGAATTATTGCGATAGGACTGAAATGAAACGAATACAACTAGACTTTAGTAACTCCTTTTAAGGTGTGGTTAAATACTTTGGAAAGAGGGTTTAAATATCTTTTAGACGGGAGAGTTTCATAATTTTATCATAAGTTTATAATATTTGGTGCTATTTTGAAGTGAGATAATTTTAAAGTTAGGTCCAGAGTTTTGAGCAATTTTGAGTGTGAAGACCTTTCGTTACCTTTTTTATGAGTTTAAGAGTCCTAGTTTATTTTTGTTAGAGTTTTTATAAAGTTGTCAAAGTTGATTTTGAGTTGTTTAGAGTTGGAGATTAGAATATAGGATACACTTGAGTTGAGTTTGGAGCACGGTTGACATTATAAAGTTACCTTTAAGTAATATTTTTACTTATTTAAGGTTATTAAGGCAAAAGAGTTAAAATTGAGTTGTTGAGTAATTGATAATAATATTATTGTGTTGAGTTGGGATTTGAGTAATTTGACTCTTTAAAATTATTTTGATAAGGCTAGAGTTGCCTTGAATAGTTGTTGTGTTACCCTGTTGGTGGTCTGACATAAGTAATAATATGAATTATTTTGTTGGTGAGTGGTATTGTGATAATAGGAAGCTTCATCCCTTACTCTAGAAGGCACCAAGAATTTAGATGATGCCAACGCCTTGGCAAAGATGTGTGTCGTCATGGACGAATTACAATTTCATAACCAAACGTTGGATTTTATTTTGATTTTTTTTTTAAATTGACTAATTTGGTTTTTATTTTGAATATGAATGTCCAAAATAGGGATGTAAGCGAATCAGAAAAAACCAATTAAATCGATAATCCAAATCCAATCGAAAAAATTGATTGTTTTTTGTTCGGTTTAAAAATCAAACCAAATCAATAAAAACCAAAATGGCTTGGATCGAATCTCGATTTTAGTTTTTTGGAAGTGTCAACCTAACTCTAGTAGTCTCAACCTTCTATAATATTTGGTGTCATTTTGAAGTGACACAATTTTAAAATTAGGTCCAGAGTTTTGAGCAATTTTGAGTGTGATGGCCTTTAGAATATAGGATACACTTCAGTTAAGTTTGGAGTACTATTGTTATTATAAAGTTACCTTTGAGTAATATTTTTACTTATTTAAGGTTATTAAGGTAAAAAAGTTAAAATTGAGTTGTTGAGTAATGGATAATGATATTATTTAGTTAAGCTAGGATCTGAGTAATTTGGCTCTTTAAAGTTGTTTTGATAAGGCTAGAGTTGCCTTGAATAGTTGTTGTCTTACCCTGTTAGTGGTCTGATATAAGTAATAATAAAAATTAAGTTGTTGAGTAATTGATAATAATATCATTGAGTTAAGTTAGGATCTGAGTAATTTGGCTCTTTAAAGTTGTTTTGATAAGGCTAGAGTTGCCTTGAATAGTTGTTGTCTTACCCTGTTGGTGGTCTGACATAAGTAATAATAAAAATTATTCTGTTGGTGAGTGGTATTGTGATAATAGGTTAATATTTTGTATTATTTATGAGTATGTGTGAATATATGATGTGAAATAAAATTATAATTATGTGAACTGTTATAAATAATCGCTGATGATTGTTGAGATGCGTAGTTCGGAGTGAGAACTTATGTTGATGTGTTGAAATGCATGATTGTTTATAGTCAGATGTTGAGACTAGTGACTTGTCCCAAGCTCATAAGTTAGGGCTTGAAGCTTAGATGTTAGGGCTCGAGGTTCAGATGTTGGGACCCTGTTCGTATGAATAACTAAAGATGCGAGTCACGAGTTCAAATGTTGGAACTTGTGATTTTTTTGAAGCTCAGTTGTTGGGGCTCGGTTCAAGAACCAAATATTGATTTAGTACCACATGCATATTGCCACGTCGTGTCGTGAGTCACATTACATATATTTGCATATTATTGTGAATGGGTATGTGTAGCGGTGTATTCGTCGCTATATGATCTATTGGTTAAATCATAAGCAAAGTATACAATGAATATAGAGTCGCCACCGCACTTTTATTTATCCTAAGGACTGGTTAAAAAGCGAACAAAAACCTAAGAAGTTTTACACGTAGAAAACTAATGGAAAAGATCAGAGATCGGGGTAAGGGGTAAATTACGCAAAGGGAAGGTGTTAGGCACCCAATGCGTCCTAGGTACTCCTAGGGAGCCCTTTTCACACTTTGTTGTTTTGAAAATTATTTGTTATTGACATAAGTGATGTGCAAACATGAGTGGGATGATGAGAAAAGAATATACATGTTAATTATTTTTGTGTTCGAACGGATGAACCCGTTGCCTACGTACCTTCCATCAAAGGTAAGGATCAAAACGCCGTAGTTCGGCTAAAAACTTCCAAAAGTTATTGGATTCAATTTTAAAACACAAGCTCAAAGGTCTTACGTTACCCACGGGAGAAAACTCAACCTTAAGAAACAACAAGTCCACCATGTGAGAAAAGCTTCCACTTGCCAGAGAGGGGTTAACCCTATAATAGGCAAGGAAGACTTACAATTCATCTACTAAGGACAAATAGGTGAGATTAATATCAACCAACTAGGGTAAATCAAACCTATAGCTAATGTATGAAAACTTAACAAACATGGACAAAGCCACAAAATCATTTGAATGGGTGAAGTTATTTGGATTATTTACAAAAAGGTCAAAGTATGATTAAAGTCAATTCAAAATGAAGTATTTACAAAAATGAAATTTGGAAAATCATGGACTTAAGGTCCAAGTTTCTAATTTGGAAAGAGGTGAGAATGTTTGCACAACATTTATTTCAAGTTTTTTAACATGTGTGAAAAGGTGGGACACAATGGGATGAATGGATCATGGTGGAATGTAAAACTTCTTAGGAGGGTCCACCTCTTGAAATCATATAGAAGATGATTCAAGTGGGTCCTTAGGAATAAGCTACAAACGAGCAATAAGATGAACATGGTAACAGATGAAAGTAAATAAAAGCGGATACTGGATGCCACTCAATGGTCTTATACCTATCTCCTAAAACAAGCAAGGATATCAGAGGCCACTCTATGGACTTACACTAATCTCCATCAGAATAAAACAAAAAAACAAAACAGGGAAGTCAACTGCCAATCCATCTGGACTTATGTTAACCTCCACAGTATGATCCTAGGAATACAAATGCCACATCACAGGGACTTACAATGAATCCTCACATACAACAACGATGCTCAAACAAAGAGCAAAGAAGATATGAGTGACCAATGAGGTCTTACACTCTATCTCTTCCATGTCATAGGAACAAAAGCCAATCAATATGGACTTACAATTGTCCTCAATGGGGAAACAACAATGTCACAAGGACAAAAGAAATGATCATGCACTAATGGCAAACAAAGATGATAAATGCACAATGGCAATCAATGATAGTAGATGCACAATGGCAAACAAGTAATCATGTATAAATGAATCAAGTAATCAATCACATAAATTCAAGTAGCACACACTATAACCATTCAATTAGGCTCAAGCAAAAGGGTGAGGCATTAAAGCCAACTGGAATAGGGTTAAGGTCGCTCTTAACCTTGCCATTGAGAGGCTAAGGTGAAGCAGATGAAAGGATATGAGGGGTGTGCCTCATTGCTTCTATCTCAAGTCCGAGAGAGCATGTAAATATAAGAATGTGGGGGAGTTCAGAAAGATGGAACTCTTTCCCCAATTAGACTCGATAGATCTTGGGTTTGGATCTCAATGCTACAACCATGTAATGGGAGCAAGGAGAAGACACACATAATAGTGGGAGATAGGCTACTTATCTCTTTGATCCACCAATTGCCTCGAATGAGGACTTTTCCTGCTTGGGACAAACATAAACAATCACAAACATTGCCTCTTAAGGAGGACTTCAGACAGTTTGCCCGGCCAAATAACGGGCCGGGTCTCCAGACTACATGAAGAAGAAGGTGCAATACCTCAATGCTAATTGCTTATAAGCAAAGCAACAAGTTCTTAAGAGAACTGAGCAACTAAGGGTACCTGGAATCAGTCAAAAATGATCAGCATCCCAACATAAACAAAACAATAACAATAAGAATCAACCAATGTGCAATCAAACAATAATGTGCAACATGTGCATTGCACAAGGATCAAGTGAACCAAGCCCTACAAAACAAACAATTGGTCAAATGATTTCAACTCAATTATGCATCAACCTCCTTAAGGCATTAGCTTTTCAACCTGAAAATTCAAAGTCAAGCTCAAACATAAGTAACAAGACCACTAGGCCAAGCCTAGGGTCCAAAGGATGGAAAAATCCTAAAACAGCAAGTAAATCATAATCAAAACCAAGATATTTCAATTACAAAGGGATCCCAATTGGGCTCATATCCAAACTATACACCTATTTCAAATTATGCATCATGTAAGGCAAAGTGAGCAAATGTAAACCACCTATGAGCAACCAGCAAGATCACATCACAAAAAATACCAAAACAGCATGGAAAATTCCACAAAAATTATATCCTAAACAGAGGACATTCAACAAGCTACATGTTAATTTTCATGCCATTTGGACTAGTGGAGCTATGGGAATTAATTCAACATTTTAAAGCATGCAAAAAACACAATCCAATGAAGTCCCTAAATGTACACTAACTTCAATCAAATGGTAAACAGTGACATTAAATGGGAAATGAGTAGGACCAAAGCCAAAAGAAAGCTACACATGTCAGGAACTACTCCACCAAATTTCACATGCATAGGGTTAGAGATGAAGATTTGGCAACATATTTACAAAGGTGTCACAAACAAAGCCCTAAAAATACTAGGCAGTGGACAAAAATCCTAATCAATTAGAAAAATGGATTATTAAAATCCACAAAAATTCACATTGAGAGTTAACACATCAAAGGTATCTCATGCAAAAAATCAAGGCCATAGGCCACAGGGAAGCATGGAAAAATAATTGGTGAATTCAGCATATCATATTGTGACACATGTTATCACACTCAAGTTCAATAAATCATATATCAAAAACCAGAAGGCCAAAAATTACAAAACCTATGCCAAAAATTCCAGGAGAGAGTTAAGAACCTACACCTAAAATTTCAAGCCATTTGGATTATGTATGGTGATTTTATAATTAAAATGGCAAAACATGTGAAATTTGCATACATTAAGAACATCTCTATGGCAATTAATTTTTCTACCAAGCACAACTTCAAGAAATATGTCCAAAAAATTCTACAGGAACAAATGGAGATCATAGGAAAAACCCTCACATTTTTTGGATTGTTAAATTAATTTTTATGAATTTTTTAATGTGTGTTATGATTTTTTAAATAATTATTTGGATTATTATTAATTAATTAAAGTAAGTAATGGCAATATGGTAAATCTTCAATGCCAGGTGCGGGAAACGCATTTTTGAAATGAAACAGACGCTGAATGGATCAAACAGTACACAATCCAGCAATTCATCTTCTTCTTCGAGCGGCATTACCGTGTTCATCGCCTTCCAATATGATTTCAATCATTTCTCAACCAAATTTTACAAATGAATAACCGTTGGAAAGGTCACGCAACGAGGATCAAGGATACGCTAAGGAAATCGTCCAGAAATTATCGTACAAGGCGAATCGATGGAAAGAAGATCTTGCATCTAAACTTTGATCTTAGATTTCTCTCTCATAAGCTAACGGTTTTCAATTCTACGAAATGCTGCGTACTCTACACATTATGCTCTACAAGAACCACACAATGATTTTGAGAATGGTGATAGTCGAATCCTAACCTTTTCGAGGTGCAGCCGTGGATTCCGTGCGATTGGAGGCTTGAATGGCGAAAACAGATGCGTATTGCAGTATGGAGAAGATGATAGAATGCGTATTGTAGCTCGAAACAGCTCCGATTCTTGGAAATTGTCAACTGTTCTTCCTCGATGCAAGCTTGGACAGTATGAATTGTGAAGGATTCTTGATCCTATACCTGCAAACAGCACTTCCAAAACAAGTACAGATGATGAATCCACCACGAATTAGCACAAAACTTGAAGAACTCTTGGTGAAAAATTGGAAAAATGCCAATATGCAATGTGAAAAAAAGTGAGAGAAAAATGGGAGAAATTGAGAGTTTTTCTGTTAGATTTTCTGAATTGTGATTAGTGAGTGCAAAAACAGTTAACATTAAGCTTATATACTACCAATTAATCTCACAATTAATCATGATTAGTGGAAAAAAAGGATTAGTGAAATTAAGCTTATGATGCATTTTTGGTCCTTAAGCCCTTGTATCATTAGAAGCAATGTAGCAGCAATTTATCACTTCAAGCAAACCACAAATATCATTTGGAAGCTGATAGAATTGGTCCCATGCTCAAATTCCTCATATTTTGCATTTTGGACCATTTTGCCCCTCCCTTTTAATTAATTCACTTCAAAAATGACCTTTTGCATTGAGCACTTTTGGAAAAATCCAATTATGCACCATGAAAGTACATATTAAATGGAGTTTGTGCATATAAAGAACTTGCAATTTGGACAATCCATGTGGAAATTATGGCCTCCTGATTACGGGTCTTTTTTGAAATTCACTGAGCCATATCTTGCAAACCACACATGAGATTTTCAAGTTCTTGGACTTTTTGGAATTGTGAGAACAAGATCTTCAGCTTTCATGTTGGACAAATTTTGATTTGAAGCTTTCTTGGACATGTAATATTTGGGAGAAAAACTTTCCATTTTGGGCAGCTGAAATTACAGGTCACCTGCCATTTTTGGAAAGTTTTTGTCTGGCTTCAATTCCTTCAACCTTGGTCTTTGAAATGTCAAATGGAGCTTATATGGACATGAATGAGACCTTTCCAACCATCTCACACCTCCCAAATCCTGATTAAATACACAATTGACCACAGTTGACTTTTGTTGACTTTTCTTGACTGGGCCATGTTCTGATGAATTCCAAGCCTCTTTCAATTGAGATCTTGGTTCCAAATGATACCACAAGTTATATGAACTATTTATGAATGATCATGGTGTCCAAATTCTTCAAGAATGGTCACCATCAATTGCTCAATGCCTGATTTGACTGTATTGACCTGGCTAGCTTCAGCTGCAAGACACAAGGTTAAATGACAATATTTTTGTACATTTGGTTAGTAAACATATGAAAAGCAATGACATACAGATGCAATACATGCTTGGTGATCAAGAACCACACTCACAAGGTATCCCACCCACTAGGAGGGCAGCTAGGGTATGCAATGATCCTTGAGGCCATGATATGATATGATATGGGCCATGAGGGATCTTAGGGCCAAAATTGGGGTCTTACAGATGCCCCTATTTAAGGTCATTCTATCCGGAGAAGTGAAGTTTAGAAATCTTCATCTCGACGCGGTAGAATGGGCTTAAATAATAGTAATGAGACAAATTTTGGTCCCTAAGAGACCTCATGATGCAGATGTATGCATGCAAAAGCAAATTCGGTGGGGAATATATGGTTCACACAGAAGAAAAGACGATCCATCGGAGTAATACACTCACCAGGAACAGAGACTCTAACAAGACTCTTATTGGGACTCCCTTTTTTTTTAGGGGATAGTAAGAAAAAGAATGCGTGAGCAGGATACGACTCTGATTAGGGAAAACAAAACTGACACAGCGTGACCAAGGCACGACTCCGAGTGGGGATAACAGATATCGGACTGGAGAACTTGCCGGGGAAGCAAAGGACTCACACCGGGGACTAAAGAATTCCAGAGGAAGATAAATCCATAGGAAAGACATAAGCTGACTCGAATTATCCATAAAGGATACTTCGGATAAAAATCCGGACTCGGACCAGGAAAAGATTCACATAGAACCTCCCTGCCGGGAAATGCATATACTGGGGAATAAACACCCATATAGCAAAGGGGTAAAAATCACCAAAGGAAACTCCACAGGGGAATGTCTAACGAAGAGACTCTCCTGGGAAAAGCAACAGGAATGAGGTGTTACCGGTATAAGGGTAACAAACTCAGGAAGAATGAATATCTAAGACCGGTATAAGGGTGAGAGATATCAATCAACCAACATCTGAGACAGACCAACAAAGGGTACAAAAACTCAGGAAAATCTGACTCCACAAGGGACCAAGGTCATAATAGGGAGTAGAAAGGAGGGAACACCAGGGATACCGAGGTATATAATAGGTGACCGACCGAAACGTGAATTGGTATATATGCCAAGACACTCATCATCCGAAAGGAGGGCTTGAAAAAGCAAATCAACTTAGAGGATGGACATTCGAATCCACAACGGGAAAACGAATCTTACTCAAACTGGGGACACAAACCCAAAGAGCGCATGAGATATATTATCCATTACCGGCAGACCGTGGATAGTATACTCGCATGGAAGATTATCCACAACCGGTATGAGGGTTAATAAAGGATAAATCGTCCGAAAAGAGAGGCATCGAGATACCAACAGGTATATAATGATGACCAATCAAAGGGAGTAACAACATTACCAACAAAAGGGTAAATGAAAGACTCACTGGGGATCAATTGCAAGCATTCGGCAATTATCCGCAAAAGCAAGGGATACATTGATAAACAATCAATGATCCGGGGAACAAATCACTATCAAACGGTGAAAAGACCCACTGGCGACTTCGAAAGGATAACATCGCAAGCATCCGACAATGATCCAGAAGACTGCTGGGAATACAAGTGCTTACTCAAGAGCAACTACCCACGACAGGGAGAAATATCAACATCGAACATTGAATGAAGATAACCACAAAGAGAGAAATTAGGGTTTATATCTACCGAATACAGGGCAGAAGACCAAAATCTAGCTGAGAGAACAAGGGGTTTAACAATACCGACTACTGGGTAAGAAACCAAAGACTCGGCTGAGGATACAATTGCTAGCAACCGGCAATTATCCACATATATCATAAGATACCACTCTGCTGGAGAAACAAATCACAGCGACATAGAATTTACAGCTACCGAATACGGGGTAGACCACAAACTCCCCTGGGGATATAAATCACCGCAAGGAACAAAACTCTGTTTGGGATAACACCACAACAACAGGAAATCCACCAACAAACAGATCGAACCGCGAAGGTTACCACTGCTAAGGGAAAAGAGATAGGACTCACGACTACCGGTATAAGGGCAGTGGCCAAATACTCTGGTGAGGATAACCACAAATTAGGGTTTACATCTACCGAATACGGGGTAGAAAACCAAAAACTCTGCGTGGGGATGGAATAAATCACGAATCCGCACGAGAAACCAAAAATGAGGTGTATAACAGACCACAGACTCTGTTGGAGAGCAGGGAATTAGGATTTACGACTACCCATTATCAGGTAGAAAACCAACAACTCTGGCTGGGGAATAAAAGGTGTATAACCACAAATTCTGCCAAGAAAGCCAGGAAAATAGGACTTACAGCTACCGGTATGAGGGTAGAAGCCCGAAATCGACTCTTGCGGAGGAATGAAAGGTATATAACCACAAATTCCGCCAAGAGGACAAGGAACAATAGGACTTACAACTACCGGTATAAGGGTAGAGGCCCGAAACTCCGCTGGGGATAAAAATCACCACAGGGAAGCATAATGAACAGACGACAAATGTCAATTCAGGAAAGATCCGAAAAGCCAGACTGAATCAAGACACGTCCTAATGAGGATATAACTCACATAAGAACCTCCATCCCAATATATGTGTCGGGAGGAAACGGAAGAAACCGTCATCCACGAGGGTATATCTCAGTGGGGAACTGCAGAAGGACAGACAGACACTTTCTGCTTATGGGTTGACTCTATATAGAGAGATTTAACACCCGACATCTGCTTAGGGAGATCTATAAAGATCTATATCACCCTAGCAGGGAACAACAAACAAAGGATATATGGCAAAAATGCAACATGAATATCTGAATGTTTCATGAATATGCATGAATATGCGTGATTTATGTTTGATGAATGCTGACAAAACAGACATTTCTAACACAACAGGTCCAGGAATCAAACGTCCGGTATTACACTTCCAGGGGAAAACCAAATGGAAAGCCAATTCTGCTGGAGATCTACATGCTATAAAGCAAAGATCTGCGAGTACTGCTGGGAAGCAGAAGCAAAAGAATCAGGGATATCTGGAGAATACCAAATCTCTGAGCAATGGATCAGCGATCGCCCCAAATAGGGCACAGAAAGTCACAACGGGCAAAAAGCCACCAAGACAAATCTGTCGGGGAACAAGAGAATCTCAAAGTCCTGCAGGGGATCCTAGCAAACACTGCTATGGAAACGGATCCAACATAGCTCCATTGGGGAATAATCCACTGAGGGAGCAAAGGTCACCCGGATAGAGTTTGGCTGCACACGCAACTCTACTGGGGATATCATCAACTACTCTCTTGGGGAACAACCCACCGAGGAAGGAAAGCACCAAACAAATAGATTCTGCAACAAACCACTCTACTCGGGGCGAACACACATCTGATGGATCACATCAGCAGATTCTGCAACAAAAGCCGCTCTACTGAGGATCGAAAAGTAATCAGGAAATCAATACAATCTCTGGATGACGGAGCTATCAATCGACCATACCGGGGATTGAAAGAGGTTCAACAGGCAATACTGCCACAACAACCGCTCTGCAGATAAATGCTGGAGAAAGTTGGATGAAAATACGGGGATATCAACCCGATCAACCACGGAGTAGGAAAATAAATCCTGCTCTGCTGAGAATAACAACCGTTCTGATAGAGAGAAAGTAAACAACTCCGCTCGCGACTGCGCTGGGAAGAAGGTAAGGTATCGGGTATCAAACCACTGACTTACCGAGTCTTCCAAAAGGAAAGCGGCCGTGCTGAGAAAACAGACAAATCCGCTGGCAACTGCGCTGGGGAGAGTGACAACAACTCTGCTCGCGACTTCGATGGGGATATCAATAACAGCTCTACTGTGCCAAGGAGACAAATAAAGTCTGGGGATAGGGACCCACTGGAGAAAGTGGCGAGGCACCAAGGTGGCAAACCATCAACCGCCGAATCTTCCACAAGGAAAGCATCCATGCTGGGGAAAACTGCTGTTGGAGAACACTGACACTTCAACAACACTCTGCTTGGGGAACAACTCCACCAACAACTCGGCTTGCAATTATGCTGGCAACTCACTTGGGGAGAAATACGGGGTACGGGGATATCAACCCACTAACCACAAATCTTCTGAACAATTGAGCAATCAAGCCGGGGAGAGACTACTGCTGGAGAACAGACTGAGCCTTCAATACACAATTCCGCTTCGGGGAGTCAAAATCCACAGAAGCTCTGCTTAGGGAACAACCCTAACAATCAAATCTGGAGAAGAAGGATACAAACCAAACCAGGAGTATGAACAAATGTCTTACCTGTTGGAAACCATGCCACCCTTGGGAGAGCACTGGGGAAATTCTTTGAGTATCCTTTTATCATTTGTGAATGTTCACTTTGTTTAAAACAATAATTTTTAAAAATTTTGTTTTTTAAAACAATGATATTTTTATCAATTAAAACATGCAAAACATTTGTTGAATTGAAACAAATAAGAGTGCAAATAATTGGATAAAAGCTCAAATTTATTTGATGGAATGGTAGTCTGCAAATGGCAAGACTCCATAGATCTGTACAAATTTGAAATCAGTGATATATATTGGAAGAGGGCTACATTGAACATAATGATCCTTTCTCTACCAATTTGAATCTCGATGTATTCGAAGCTTCAGTTGACGACGAATCGAGAATCTTTCGACGAAAAGACGGCTGGTGAAACAGAAAGTCTCGTCAGGATGCAGTTACTTGCCTGATCCCTAATTTTTTTGCCTAGATTGCCCCAGAGTGGGGTACTCAATCTAGCGGGATGCAAATATGCTTTTTTATCAAGTCTCTAACTTTTGCCTGGATTACCCTTGCAGGTTCTCCACCGAGACGCTCATTTTTGCCTAAGCCGCCCTTTCGGGTTTTCAGCTTAGCGAGTTATTCTGTTTTTTTTCATTTGCATATTCTTTTTTTTTAGGCAAAGTATCTCTTAACTGTATCTGAATTCACAGGACGAGTGAAATCCTCCCCATCCATTGTTGTAAGCATCAAAGCACCGCCTGAAAAGGCTCTCTTAACAACATATGGACCCTCGTAGTTTGGAGTCCACTTGCCCCTGGAATCGGGTGCGAAAGACAAAACTTTCTTGAGCACGAGGTCACCTTCTCTGAACACACGAGGCTTGACCTTCTTATCGAATGCTTTCTTCATTCTCTGCTGATATAACTGACCATGACACATGGCAGTTAATCTCTTCTCTTTAATCAAATTCAGCTGGTCGTAACGACTCTGAATCCATTCAGCATCAGTCAACTAGGGACTTTGAGGGTATCAGGCTTCTTTTATTCTTTTTTCTATTTGAAATTTTTTTCCTGATTTTTCATTTTACTTTGATTTTTCACCCTCTTCTCTCTTTTTTTTTTTTTTTTTTTTTTTTTTTTTACATTACATTTGTAATGCCCCAGTTTGACTGTTGCTGGGTTCTTGAGACGCAGCCGAATGATCTGCTTTTTATTGCTCAAGTGCTCGGGAAATCTCATCAGGAATCCCCTCAACATCATCTTCCTCTGCCTCAAATACAAGGAATTCAAATTTGGGAGATGGCGTTGGATCATTATGTTCAATGGGTTTAGAAATCCCTGCATAATGATTCTGGATAATGAAAAGCTTTTGAATTTAAACAAGCAAATCATTTATGCAGATGAAAAAGCTGTTTCCTTGTTTTTTCAGGTTTTTTTTATGATCACTGACTTCATGAAAAAGCAAAAAGTGAAAACAAATGGAAAAACAAATGTTTAACAATGCATTAATTGAATGAAAACATCATTGTATATATGAGCCAAACAATGTCATCACTTCTCCTTTTGGCATGGGAGAAGGGTTTTAAACAAAGTGAGCAATATTTACTCTGATCTATGGATAACTGTAAGAACATCCACAGCGACCCAATTGTGGCAGACACCACCAGGAATGACGAAGTTGTTCACATCCTCTGTATCTTCTTCTAAGATAGCAGCAGCTTCCTCTTCAACAGGCTGATCATCGTGGATAAATCCTCCACTCGTGAACAGACCGTGCTCATTATATGCCCCAGAACAATAGCCAATGCCAGCCCGGGATTTAATCCATCAAAAGCACTCTGCCCGGAAAATTCCTCCTCTAGTTCACAATTCTCTTGCTCAAGATGATCCATCAATCTCGAAGAATCGGCTTTGGTATAATACTGGCGAAGTGCGTCTCCAAAATAAATGAAGATCGCAGGGTCAGACCACAGGACGGGAGACCGGAACAAAACGCCCGCTTATGCAAATGATGCATGAAGTGTTTATGCATATGCTTGGTTTTTTATTTCAAAGGAACTCGAGGGTTTTATTTGCAAACTTTGAAATATTAATCCTTTTATTGCATATGAGAATATCTCATCAGATATATCAGGTGAAAAAATTTTCCCGGTTTTTTCATGTTTTGAAATTTTTTGCAAATAAGCTCCTTTGAGTTCCTTGAAAATTTTCTTTTTTCTGATGACATGAAATGCAGATGAATGCATGAATGTATGAATGCAACAATCACACTCAAGGATCAAGCAAAGCACACCAAACAAAGGTCATGGGAAAGCTCTATGTATCCCTAATATCAATCATCCATTTTGGTGGATTTAGGTTTTCACCTTATCGACACCCAAGTTCCATTGATATTAACGGTACATGAACCGGTTCAAACATCCTTAATATCAACCAGCCGCTTTGATGGATTTTAGGTTTTACACCTGATCCGGGATCCATTGATATTAACGATGCTTGAACGACTCAACCACGAATCACGGGTTTGCTGAGAGTCACGAGCATGGAGTCTTGGTTAAGAACCACCCAAAGGGAGTGTACTAGGGTTTAAACCTGCCAGACATGTTCTACCAGAGGTTCCCATAATCATCGTCCCATCTCTCGGATATTATCGGAGGAACGAATACTCGTATTCCAAAAATATTCTCGAGAGAGACTCTTATGAGTGTAGTATCGCGTGACAATCGCATCAGAACTTACATCTGAACGACCTCCGCACTACGTCCTAAAAATAGGCCAAGATGGGTTTGGTAAACTAAGGTCCTTGGCTTCTAAGGCACATGATTGAAAGAATAATGCCTAACCACAAATAACTTGTGTGACATTATTAATCCAACATGACCTCCACCAAGTGAATGGACTCGCAAGTCAACTGGCTAAGGACTACTCCACACCAGTCGACAAGACTACGCCATTCTCCTATCCTAGAGTGCACTCGAGTTCGGGTATAGAACTCATCTCACAGAGATCACCAAAGCAAACAGCAATTGTATATCAAGCAATTCAAACATTACAATCAATACAGTTATCCCAAATTATACAAAATATGTCAAATAACAAATAATAATATATCACACAAAGGTGAAAAGTAGGCAATACCACCGAGGATTACTTTCGTTCCCCAGCAGAGTCGCCACTTTTCTGTAGCGGTGTATTCGTCGCTATATGATCTATTGGTTAAATCATAAGCAAAGTATACAATGAATATAGAGTCGCCACCGCACTTTTATTTATCCTAAGGACTGGTTAAAAAGCGAACAAAAACCTAAGAAGTTTTACACGTAGAAAACTAATGGAAAAGATCAGAGATCGGGGTAAGGGGTAAATTACGCAAAGGGAAGGTGTTAGGCACCCAATGCGTCCTAGGTACTCCTAGGGAGCCCTTTTCACACTTTGTTGTTTTGAAAATTATTTGTTATTGACATAAGTGATGTGCAAACATGAGTGGGATGATGAGAAAAGAATATACATGTTAATTATTTTTGTGTTCGAACGGATGAACCCGTTGCCTACGTACCTTCCATCAAAGGTAAGGATCAAAACGCCGTAGTTCGGCTAAAAACTTCCAAAAGTTATTGGATTCAATTTTAAAACACAAGCTCAAAGGTCTTACGTTACCCACGGGAGAAAACTCAACCTTAAGAAACAACAAGTCCACCATGTGAGAAAAGCTTCCACTTGCCAGAGAGGGGTTAACCCTATAATAGGCAAGGAAGACTTACAATTCATCTACTAAGGACAAATAGGTGAGATTAATATCAACCAACTAGGGTAAATCAAACCTATAGCTAATGTATGAAAACTTAACAAACATGGACAAAGCCACAAAATCATTTGAATGGGTGAAGTTATTTGGATTATTTACAAAAAGGTCAAAGTATGATTAAAGTCAATTCAAAATGAAGTATTTACAAAAATGAAATTTGGAAAATCATGGACTTAAGGTCCAAGTTTCTAATTTGGAAAGAGGTGAGAATGTTTGCACAACATTTATTTCAAGTTTTTTAACATGTGTGAAAAGGTGGGACACAATGGGATGAATGGATCATGGTGGAATGTAAAACTTCTTAGGAGGGTCCACCTCTTGAAATCATATAGAAGATGATTCAAGTGGGTCCTTAGGAATAAGCTACAAACGAGCAATAAGATGAACATGGTAACAGATGAAAGTAAATAAAAGCGGATACTGGATGCCACTCAATGGTCTTATACCTATCTCCTAAAACAAGCAAGGATATCAGAGGCCACTCTATGGACTTACACTAATCTCCATCAGAATAAAACAAAAAAACAAAACAGGGAAGTCAACTGCCAATCCATCTGGACTTATGTTAACCTCCACAGTATGATCCTAGGAATACAAATGCCACATCACAGGGACTTACAATGAATCCTCACATACAACAACGATGCTCAAACAAAGAGCAAAGAAGATATGAGTGACCAATGAGGTCTTACACTCTATCTCTTCCATGTCATAGGAACAAAAGCCAATCAATATGGACTTACAATTGTCCTCAATGGGGAAACAACAATGTCACAAGGACAAAAGAAATGATCATGCACTAATGGCAAACAAAGATGATAAATGCACAATGGCAATCAATGATAGTAGATGCACAATGGCAAACAAGTAATCATGTATAAATGAATCAAGTAATCAATCACATAAATTCAAGTAGCACACACTATAACCATTCAATTAGGCTCAAGCAAAAGGGTGAGGCATTAAAGCCAACTGGAATAGGGTTAAGGTCGCTCTTAACCTTGCCATTGAGAGGCTAAGGTGAAGCAGATGAAAGGATATGAGGGGTGTGCCTCATTGCTTCTATCTCAAGTCCGAGAGAGCATGTAAATATAAGAATGTGGGGGAGTTCAGAAAGATGGAACTCTTTCCCCAATTAGACTCGATAGATCTTGGGTTTGGATCTCAATGCTACAACCATGTAATGGGAGCAAGGAGAAGACACACAGAATAGTGGGAGATAGGCTACTTATCTCTTTGATCCACCAATTGCCTCGAATGAGGACTTTTCCTGCTTGGGACAAACATAAACAATCACAAACATTGCCTCTTAAGGAGGACTTCAGACAGTTTGCCCGGCCAAATAACGGGCCGGGTCTCCAGACTACATGAAGAAGAAGGTGCAATACCTCAATGCTAATTGCTTATAAGCAAAGCAATGCAAGTTCTTAAGAGAACTGAGCAACTAAGGGTACCTGGAATCAGTCAAAAATGATCAGCATCCCAACATAAACAAAACAATAACAATAATAATCAACCAATGTGCAATCAAACAATAATGTGCAACATGTGCATTGCACAAGGATCAAGTGAACCAAGCCCTACAAAACAAACAATTGGTCAAATGATTTCAACTCAATTATGCATCAACCTCCTTAAGGCATTAGCTTTTCAACCTGAAAATTCAAAGTCAAGCTCAAACATAAGTAACAAGACCACTAGGCCAAGCCTAGGGTCCAAAGGATGGAAAAATCCTAAAACAGCAAGTAAATCATAATCAAAACCAAGATATTTCAATTACAAAGGGATCCCAATTGGGCTCATATCCAAACTATACACCTATTTCAAATTATGCATCATGTAAGGCAAAGTGAGCAAATGTAAACCACCTATGAGCAACCAGCAAGATCACATCACAAAAAATACCAAAACAGCATGGAAAATTCCACAAAAATTATATCCTAAACAGAGGACATTCAACAAGCTACATGTTAATTTTCATGCCATTTGGACTAGTGGAGCTATGGGAATTAATTCAACATTTTAAAGCATGCAAAAAACACAATCCAATGAAGTCCCTAAATGTACACTAACTTCAATCAAATGGTAAACAGTGACATTAAATGGGAAATGAGTAGGACCAAAGCCAAAAGAAAGCTACACATGTCAGGAACTACTCCACCAAATTTCACATGCATAGGGTTAGAGATGAAGATTTGGCAACATATTTACAAAGGTGTCACAAACAAAGCCCTAAAAATACTAGGCAGTGGACAAAAATCCTAATCAATTAGAAAAATGGATTATTAAAATCCACAAAAATTCACATTGAGAGTTAACACATCAAAGGTATCTCATGCAAAAAATCAAGGCCATAGGCCACAGGGAAGCATGGAAAAATAATTGGTGAATTCAGCATATCATATTGTGACACATGTTATCACACTCAAGTTCAATAAATCATATATCAAAAACCAGAAGGCCAAAAATTACAAAACCTATGCCAAAAATTCCAGGAGAGAGTTAAGAACCTACACCTAAAATTTCAAGCCATTTGGATTATGTATGGTGATTTTATAATTAAAATGGAAAAACATGTGAAATTTGCATACATTAAGAACATCTCTATGGCAATTAATTTTTCTACCAAGCACAACTTCAAGAAATATGTCCAAAAAATTCTACAGGAAAAAATGGAGATCATAGGAAAAACCCTCACATTTTTTGGATTGTTAAATTAATTTTTATGAATTTTTTAATGTGTGTTATGATTTTTTAAATAATTATTTGGATTATTATTAATTAATTAAAGTAAGTAATGGCAATATGGTAAATCTTCAATGCCAGGTGCGGGAAACGCATTTTTGAAATGAAACAGACGCTGAATGGATCAAACAGTACACAATCCAGCAATTCATCTTCTTCTTCGAGCGGCATTACCGTGTTCATCGCCTTCCAATATGATTTCAATCATTTCTCAACCAAATTTTACAAATGAATAACCGTTGGAAAGGTCACGCAACGAGGATCAAGGATACGCTAAGGAAATCGTCCAGAAATTATCGTACAAGGCGAATCGATGGAAAGAAGATCTTGCATCTAAACTTTGATCTTAGATTTCTCTCTCATAAGCTAACGGTTTTCAATTCTACGAAATGCTGCGTACTCTACACATTATGCTCTACAAGAACCACACAATGATTTTGAGAATGGTGATAGTCGAATCCTAACCTTTTCGAGGTGCAGCCGTGGATTCCGTGCGATTGGAGGCTTGAATGGCGAAAACAGATGCGTATTGCAGTATGGAGAAGATGATAGAATGCGTATTGTAGCTCGAAACAGCTCCGATTCTTGGAAATTGTCAACTGTTCTTCCTCGATGCAAGCTTGGACAGTATGAATTGTGAAGGATTCTTGATCCTATACCTGCAAACAGCACTTCCAAAACAAGTACAGATGATGAATCCACCACGAATTAGCACAAAACTTGAAGAACTCTGGGTGAAAAATTGGAAAAATGCCAATATGCAATGTGAAAAAAAGTGAGAGAAAAATGGGAGAAATTGAGAGTTTTTCTGTTAGATTTTCTGAATTGTGATTAGTGAGTGCAAAAACAGTTAACATTAAGCTTATATACTACCAATTAATCTCACAATTAATCATGATTAGTGGAAAAAAAGGATTAGTGAAATTAAGCTTATGATGCATTTTTGGTCCTTAAGCCCTTGTATCATTAGAAGCAATGTAGCAGCAATTTATCACTTCAAGCAAACCACAAATATCATTTGGAAGCTGATAGAATTGGTCCCATGCTCAAATTCCTCATATTTTGCATTTTGGACCATTTTGCCCCTCCCTTTTAATTAATTCACTTCAAAAATGACCTTTTGCATTGAGCACTTTTGGAAAAATCCAATTATGCACCATGAAAGTACATATTAAATGGAGTTTGTGCATATAAAGAACTTGCAATTTGGACAATCCATGTGGAAATTATGGCCTCCTGATTACGGGTCTTTTTTGAAATTCACTGAGCCATATCTTGCAAACCACACATGAGATTTTCAAGTTCTTGGACTTTTTGGAATTGTGAGAACAAGATCTTCAGCTTTCATGTTGGACAAATTTTGATTTGAAGCTTTCTTGGACATGTAATATTTGGGAGAAAAACTTTCCATTTTGGGCAGCTGAAATTACAGGTCACCTGCCATTTTTGGAAAGTTTTTGTCTGGCTTCAATTCCTTCAACCTTGGTCTTTGAAATGTCAAATGGAGCTTATATGGACATGAATGAGACCTTTCCAACCATCTCACACCTCCCAAATCCTGATTAAATACACAATTGACCACAGTTGACTTTTCTTGACTTTTCTTGACTGGGCCATGTTCTGATGAATTCCAAGCCTCTTTCAATTGAGATCTTGGTTCCAAATGATACCACAAGTTATATGAACTATTTATGAATGATCATGGTGTCCAAATTCTTCAAGAATGGTCACCATCAATTGCTCAATGCCTGATTTGACTGTATTGACCTGGCTAGCTTCAGCTGCAAGACACAAGGTTAAATGACAATATTTTTGTACATTTGGTTAGTAAACATATGAAAAGCAATGACATACAGATGCAATACATGCTTGGTGATCAAGAACCACACTCACAAGGTATCCCACCCACTAGGAGGGCAGCTAGGGTATGCAATGATCCTTGAGGCCATGATATGATATGATATGGGCCATGAGGGATCTTAGGGCCAAAATTGGGGTCTTACAGTATGAGATTATTATTATGTTGGCTATGTATTGAATGTATGACATGTTGTATGTTTCTCTACCTTTTCTTAATATTGTCCATCTGGGACACCTTGCAGATAATCAGGAGTAGAATTTTGTTGTTGTGAGTGGAAGATAGCTTCTTGGAGCTTACCTTTATTTATCTTATCGGTTATTGCTTTTTGTTGATTAAATGCTTTGATATGTAACATAGAGACATGCATTTTTATTATGTTTTGAGTTAATACTGGATTATATGGATTAAAGTATAGTATTTTATATGTGAAATTCAATTTTAAGTCGTTATTATGTTAATTTCCGCAGCATGTTGTTAAAAGTTTTTGAAAGTTTTTGGATTACTGTTGTAGTGACTCATTAAATTATCGATTAAATCTTTTTATACAAGTTTTGCGGTTTAGGGAGTTACATAGTGGTATCAGAGCAGGTCGGTTCATTCGGCCATGTTTTTAAAAAAACAAAATCGTATTTTTTATTTTCAGTAAAAGAACTTTTTTTTCAATTTTTTTTTATTTTTGGAAAAAGAAATATTTCTTTTTCAGTTGTTTTTATTTACTGAAAATAAATTTTTATATTTTTTTTTCAAAATAAAAAAATAATTAAAAAAAATATTTTCAGAAGGAAAAAAAGTATATTTTGATTTTTTTTTAAATTGACTAATTTGGTTTTTATTTTGAATATGAATGTCCAAAATAGGGATGTAAGCGAATCAGAAAAAACCAATTAAATCGATAATCCAAATCCAATCGAAAAAATTGATTGTTTTTTGTTCGGTTTAAAAATCAAACCAAATCAATAAAAACCAAAATGGCTTGGATCAAATCTCGATTTTAGTTTTTTGGAATTGTCAACCTAACTCTAGTAGTCTCAACCTTTTATCTTTTATCTCCCTTGTCAGTTAGTAAGATTGGTCCAAAGGATTTGTGTTGGTTCTCTAATGCAGTCAATTATAAAGTAGGGAATTGCCGAAGTATTGGATTATTGAATTCTAAATGACTAGGTTTAAAATCTCAATTTCTTTGTCTATTTAATATTCTAGGGAAATTTTTAAGCTCCAATAGTCAATATTGAGTTAGGAATGTTCATAGTCGTTTAATTTCCATAACCAACACATAATCATAAATAATTCATATGTTATAACCGGTTATTAAATCCAAATATCATAACTGGATTACATTATTGTAAAATAGTTATAAACAAATTATTAACCGTATAACTAATTTTATAATTAATTTTGATTTAATTTTTAAAAAAATTATAAGAATTTTTTTATTTAAAAATAATCTATTTATTTTTATTCTAAGAAAATATATTTATTTTCAAAAAAAAAAATCATATTTTTTATTTTCAGAAAAAAAATCATATATTTTTTATTTTTGAAAAAAAATATTTTTTATTTTTCAGTTGTTTTTATTTACTGAAAACAAATTAATTTTTTTTTCATAATTTTCTTTTTCAAAATAGAAAAGTAATTATAAAAAAAATTATTTTCAAAAGGAAAAAAAAATATTTTCATTTTTTAAAAATTGATTATTTTGGTTTTTATTTTAAATATGAATGTCTAAAAAATAAGGGTATAAGCGAATCAGAAAAAACCAATTAAATCCACAATCCAAACCCAACCGAAAAAACTGAGTGTTTTTTGTTTGGTTTAAAAATCAAACCAAACCAATAAAAACCTAAGTGGTGTTGATGATTGTTGAGATGCGTTGTTGATGCGTTGAAATGCCTGATTATTTACGGTCAGATGTTGGGATGTAATTACGGTGTTCTTGTTGTTGTTGAATTATTGTATGTCATACATTATATGTTATCATTATTGTGAAAGAGGTATGTTCGTTAGTTCAGAAGTTGAGACTAGAGACTTGTCCCAAACTCATAAGTTAGGGCTTGGAGCTCAAATGTTAGGGCCCGAGGTTCAGATGTTGGGACCCCGTTCATATGAATAACCAAAGAGGCGAATCATGAGTTCAGATGTTGGAACTTATGATTTGTCCCAAGCTCAAAGTGGGGGCTTGAAGCTCAGATGTTGGGGCTCGGTTCAAGAACCAAATGTTGAGTTGGTACCAAATGCATAGTGTCACGTCGTGTCGCGAGTCACATTACATATATTTGCATATTATTGTGAATGAGTGTGAGATTATTGTTATGTTGGTTATGTATTGAATGTATGGCATGTTGTATGTTTCTCTACCTTTTCTTAATATTGTCCACCATGGACATCTTGCAGATAATCAAGAGTAGAACTTTGTTGTTGTGAGTGGAAGATAGCTTCTTGAAGCTTACCTTCATTTATTTTATCAGTTATTGTTTTTTGTTGATTATGATCTGTAACATTGAGAACATGCGTTTTTATAATGTTTTTAGTTAATATTGGATTATAAAGTTTAAAGTATAATATTTTATTTGTGAAATTAAATTTTAAGTTGTTATTATGTTAATTTCCGCTGCATGTTGTTAAAAGTTTTCGAAAGTTTTTGGATGATTGTTGTAGTGACACATTAAATTGTAGATTAAATCTTTTTATATAATCTTCGAGGTTTAGGGTGTTACATAGTGGTATCAGCTCAGGTCGATCCATTCGTCCAGGTTTTTGTAATGTTGATTGTTCCCTAGTATGCGACATGTGTGTGAAACACTGTCGATACTAGTTTGTTTTTCTAATTCAAATTCAGTAATTCAAATATTTTCAATGGAAAACTTAATTTCTAGTGAGTATATGGAAAACTATGTTGGTGCAAAGGTAGAATAAATGATGAACGGAAATATTCTATTAAGAGAATGACGGCTACAAAACATGATAAAGGTTACAATGATTGCCACCCTATTTATAAGCTAAAACTAGGGTTACTAGAATAGGATAAAATACTAAAATACCCTCTAACAAACTTAGGGACTAAGAAAATAGTACAACTAATAAATATGAATTACTTCTAATACCATCCATTGATTCATATTCCATCAAAACTTGTAACACCAATTCCATCCCTTAATTTGAGAAATTGATCAGTCTTGATAGCTTTCGCCAGAACATCTGCCAATTGTTTCTGAGTGCTGTAGTGTACAACTTCTAACACTCCCCTCTGAACTTGATGTCTCAGAAAATGATACTTGGTCTCAATGTGTTTGCTTCTCCCATGCAACACTGGGTTTCTGGCAAGATTGATTGCAGACTTGTTGTCAATCATCAGCTTCAGAGGTTTGTTTACTTTAATCTTCAGATCCTGCAATAGATTCAGAATTCACACAGCTTGGCATGCAGTAACAACACCTGCAATGTATTCAGCTTCACAAGTTGACAACGCCATAATAGGTTGCTTCTTGGAACACCAAGAAATGGGACCTCCCAGAAATTTGAATGAGTACCCAGACGTACTTCTTCTGTCAACTCTGTCTCCACACCAATCAGAATCTGAATAACTCAGAAGTTCTGACTCATCCTTTCTTCCAGAATCAGAATCCAATTTCTGATTTGTATCAGAAGGTGTGACAGCAATCTTACAATTCTTCAGATTAAATCTCTTCAGAAGTTCTAATCCATACTTGAGTTGATGCAAAATAATACCTTTCTCAGAGTATCTGAACTCCATCCCTAGAAAATATGTCATTTTGCCTAGATCAGTCATTTCGAATTCATTCATCAGAACTTTCTTGAACTTGGCTATCTCCTGTTCAGAACTTCCAGTCAACAGTATATCATCAACATATAAACATACCAGAGTCATATTTCCTTCAGAAGTATGCTGAACATAGACACCGTACTCCATCTCATATTTCTGAAAGCCTTGCTTCTTGAAAAATGAATCAATCTTCTGATTCCAAGCTCTGGGCGCTTGTTTCAATCCATATAGAGCTTTGTATAATCTGTACACCATCCCTTCCTGATTCTTTTTCACAAATCCAGGAGGTTGTGACACGTAAACTTCTTCTTCTAATGGACCGTTCAGAAATGCAGATTTTACATCTAAATGCATCAGAGGCCAATTCCTGTTAGCAGCTATTGCAATCACCATTCTGATTGTTTTATGTCTTGCTACAGGTGCAAACGCTTCAGAGTAATCCAGCCCAGGTTTCTGTAGAAATCCTCTGGCTACCAACCTTGCTTTATGTTTGCCAATTGAACCATCTGGCTTTAACTTCTGCTTGAAAACCCATCTGACGCTGATGGCTTTCTTGTCTTTTGGAAGTTTTGTCAGCTTCCAAGTCTTGTTTCTCTCTATAGCATCAAGTTCTTCTTTCATGGCCTTCAGCCAGAGCTTCTACTTAAGAGCCTCTTCTGTACTTATGGGTTCAGAGTCTACTAACATGGCACACTGAATAACTTCTCCTTCAGAGTCTACTTTAGTGTCTTGCAGCATGTCTTCTGCATATCTTCTGCATATCTTCTGGGGATGTTTCTGATTCTTTGTGGTCTCTGAACTTGTTCAGAGTCTTGAGCTTCAAAGTTTCTAGCTTCAGATGGTTGACTTCCTCCAGAGCTTTGACCATCTTCAGGGGCTGGCATATTTCCAGAGTTTGAATTGCCACCAGAATCTGGATTACCATCAGAGTCACCTTCATCTTCTGAGTCTTCTCCAGAGTCAGAATCACTATCATAATCAGAATCAACGTCAGAGTTTACTCCAACTTCAGAAATTCTTAACTCTGACCTTTCTTCAGAAGTTCTAACATCAGAATCAGATTGAGACTTATCCCAATTCCAAAATTCTGATTCCTTCACAATCACATCTTTGCTGAATTCAATTTTGTTGGTTTCTGGACAATAGAGTTTGTATGCACCTGTACTGTGGTACCCTATCAGAATCATCACATTGCTTCTATCATCCAGCTTCTGTCTTCTGGCTTCTGGAACATGTTTATAGCAAACAGAACCAAACACCTTCAGATGACTAACACTTTGCTTATCTCCAGTCCACTTGTCGCATCCGCGAAAAACAACCGGCGGGCTAAAACAAAAACAAACAGAGCCGCCACTGCGCGTTATTTATCCCAAAATAGGGAAAAGGAAACGCTCAGAGAAAACCTGGAAAAAGCATGGTCTCGCGACCAAAGAGAAAGGGTAAGGGAGTCGGTTACGCAAGGGGAAGGTATTAACACCCCTCACGTCCGTCGTACTCGACGGGATCCACGTTCTAAAAGAAAGAAAAGGTTGCTAAAACATCACACACACACAAGGAACGCAGGTGGGGTAAAAGAGGAGGGGGCTCGCTAGGACATCGCGTCCTATGCCTACGTATCTCGTCTGGAACGAGAATCAGAGCTGCCGTAGTTCGGCTCACGCACGCCAAACAAGCAAACACAAACACAGGCAAACTGGGAGCCTGAATGCCAATCACTGGACTTACATCAGCATCCGAACCAAAACACACAAGAAGGCAAACGTGGAGCCCGAAAGCCAATCACTGGACTTACATCGGCATCCGAACCAAACACACGCACACTGGAACCCGAAGGCCACTCGATGGACTTACATCAGCTTCCAAGCACACAACAACCAACAAGTTAATAGGGAGTCGGGAACTCGAGCCTATAACCGTCAAGCACACACACAAAAAGAAAAAAAAAGTGCCCGGAGAGACCTCGCACGGTCTCCTGCCTACGTACCTCATCTGGTATGAGGATCAGGGCGACGTAGTTCCCCTGAAAGGGAAAGAAATTCTAGCCAGAAACCAAGGGGAGACACACTACCAGGGAGCTGTACTCGAGCCTAGTGTTATCATGCATCATTGCCCTATGTTGTGGTTTCTACCTACTTGCACAACAGCAAGCTAATCCTAACCAGGAAAAACAAGCATGCAAGCATCAATCAAAATAAAACAAACATTTCACATAGCACACACTATATCCAGTCAAGTGAGGCTTAAACAAAGGGTTTGACTGCCGAAGCAAGTCATCTGTACAGAGGTAGTGTTAGCTCTTAACCTTGCCATTGAGAGGCTAAGGTGAAGCTGATGAAAGGTGAGTGAAGGTTAGACTTCACAGCTCTTATCCCTGACCAGGGAGAGCTTCAGACAAAGGAGCGTGGGTCCAGAATGGAGGGACCCTTCTACGCTCAAGACTCTGACTCGACTGTGCAACAACACAAGATCTTGGGTTAATGTCCCAATGCATCAACACAGTGGTGTGAGCAGAGGGACGACTCAACAGAATAGCGGGGGATAGATTGCATATCCCTTGGGTTCCGCCAATTGCCTCATAGAGGTCTTCACCTGCTTGGCACAAAAGTAAACAATCACAAACATCGCCTCTTAAGGAGGACTTCAGACAGTTGCCTGGCTAAATAACAAGCCAGGTCTTCCAGACTACATGGAGACAAGAGAGTCTACCTCAACTGGTTTATACAACCAAGCAGCAGCAAGCAAGTTCTTAAAGAACTTTAAGCGACTTAATGTACCTGAAATCAATCAAGTATCATCAGTACTCAGACAAACCAACAGTAAACAGCAAAAGTCAAACAGTCAATTTGTACAGTCAACACAAGTTAATGCACACAAGTGCAAGCCATGAGCTCAAGCTCAAGCATCAAACCCTACAACACAAAACCAATGTTAGTTTACAACATCAAACAAAACTCAATTTAATCAACTTGCACTTTTTCCCTTAAGCCTTTTGCATTTCAACCTGAAAATCCAAACCAAATGTGAGAAACTAGACCACTAGGCCAAGCCTAGGGTCCAAAGGGGATGAAAGAATCAAAACAGCAAGTGAAAATGATCCAAAATCACATTTAAACAAATCAAAAGCAAATGCAATTGGTCCCATGCTCATATCAATCACCATTATCATTTTATGCACAAAATATCACCAAACATGCAATTTGCAACTCCAAATGACCAAACAGAACTATCTCAATCAAAAACATACCAAAACAATTCAATTAATTCCACAAAAATTCACACCTAAACAGGACACATTAAATGAATATCATGTCAAATTTCAGCTCAATTGGACAAAAGGAAGTAGGTCAATGAAAATCAAGAAGTCCAGACACATTTATACAAGCCAAAACAAGGCATCCAAACAAGCATTAACTTCCATAAATCATAAAATAGTGACAACAATTAAGAAATGAATGGGATCAAAACCACAATGTCCTATAATGTGTCTACAATCCCCATGTCAAATTTCATCTTCATCCAATACACTATGAGAATTTCACAAATGAATTACCAACATGTGTCACACAATGTTACCAAATGAGCACACGGGGAAGAAAATATTCAATCAATTAGAAAATGCAACCAATAAATCCAGCAAAATTCACATGTAATCTTGACATATCAATGATCATCCACACAAAATTTCAGCTCAAATCAACATCCCTAAGCATTTTAAATAAAATCATGAAGTTGACCTAGCTTGGTGTGACACAAATTATCACACCTCTAATCAAAAAATCATATCTCAACAACCAAGTATCCAAAAATCACAAACTATACATGAAAATTACCATCAAAATGTCCAGAACAAACACAAAAAATTTCATTCATTTATTTGAAGGCATCATCATTTCATGAGAGATTTGGCAAAACATGTACAAAATGAACACATTAAATCAATCCCTAAGCCAATTAATTTTCTACACGTGCAAAAATTCCACAAAAATCATGATTAAATTCTGCACATCATCAGGAGTATCATGGAAAAAATCTCACCAAAATTGGACAAAAAATGAGTGAGTTATGAATTTTACAAGTTGTGGCATCAAAATGTAAAAACAAATGAAAAAGAAATGAAATAATATATTAATTAAATACACCAATGGCAAACTTGTAATACTTAAGCGCCTAGCCAAAACGCGGCCGTTTCAAATAGATGCAGTGGCAGCGCGCGATTGGAAGTTGGAAGCGGTAAACACAATTTTCAAATGGAAAGTCAAGGCAACAGATCAAACACACGGTTTCACATGTCCTTCACCAAAAACAAACACGAATTTCCAGATTTTCATCAAGAACACTTTTCAACCAAATGCATCGTGCTTATAGTCATTAGAACCGTCTTCCAACCTAGATTAAGAATATGTAATCAATTTAACCTAACTCTAAGCATGGCAACGGGATCGAGCAAAAAACGAAATGCGCATCAAACTTTAATTCACGATTACACATTCAATACTCAATCAAATCAAAAACTATAAGCATCATGAAGATCTACATTGCAAGGCCTACAAAACACATATAACAATTCAAGCAATGGTGAAATTCGAATTTGCACCTTGTGGAGCTTGCAGATCTTGATCCTTGAGTTTCCGCGCGTGAAAAGGTGAAACAGACGCAGCTTGAGGTTCAGGAAGTTGATTACAATGCTCAGCTCGATCCAAAACAGCTCCAGGTGCAAAAACTAACAAAATGCCATTGATGAGCAAGCCTTGGACAGTCGTGGTTCTTGATGCTTTGGCCTTGAATTCAGCAAAACAGTTCCTCTATGATGATGATAGAAGATGAATCCAAGAAGAATTGTCCAAAATGATGCAGAATCGATGAAGAATTGTTGAAAAAAGTGATGAAGATTTTTGAGAATTTTGAGAGGTTTTGGTGAAATTCAGTTACAGATCTTTGGAGAATGTGATTGTGATTACAATTCTGTTAGAATTAGAAACTTATACCATCTCCTTAATCACTTTGTTAATCATAATTAGCAAAAACCAATTGATTAGTGAAAATGTGCATTTAGGTGAAAGTCCAAAAATGACCTTGCCAAATTATGCACCATGACAGCTCATGACAGTTCACACAAGCCACATTTTACATTTGGAGTGTGTTGGAATGGTTCTCATGTTCAAATTCCAAGTATTGCTCAAAATCACATATTCACACCAAAAATGCACTTAAGTCCACTTAAAATTTGACTTTTTGCTATGAGTATTTTTGATGAATTTGGACCATACACCATGAAAGTACATGTGAAATGGGGTTTTCTCATAAAAAGATCATCTATTTTGGACATTCCATGTGAAAGTTATGCCACTTTGATTATAGGCATTTTTGGAAAATGAATGGATCATATCTTGCCAACCACACATGGGAATTTCAAGTTCTTGGACTTTTTGGAATGGTGAGATCAAGATCTTCAACTTTCATGTTGGACAAAATTCCATTTGAAGCTTGTTTGGACATGTAATTTTGTGGTAAAAAACTTTCCATTTTTGGAAACTTCCATTACAAGTCACTTTCTATTTTTGGCAATTTTTCTCCTGACTTTATTTTCTTCATTCTTGAGCTTTGACATGTCAAATGAAACTTATTTCAACATGAATGAAGTGTATCCAACTCTCTCCCACCTCCAAATCCATAAAATCAAGCACAGTTGACCACAGTTGACTTTTCCAGCTGACAGATGAATTTGGCAATGCACTGATCAAGTTGAGCCTCAATCCTCTGATGAAATGGCTAAAGGGTGAAACCCTAGCTTCCATAAGCTCAATATAATCACATTATGATCCCCATATCCATTGTAGACCCCATCTCCTTGCCATGCCCTAATTGGCCCAATGCAGATGATTAGGGTTGACCAGTGGTCAAAACCCTAATCTCAAGGTATCTTGATCACTTACTTGAATCTTCTTGGATGATCTCAAAATCATGATGATGATGATGTGTCATTGCAACCAAGATGTAGACCAATCTCCTTGAGAAATCATGAAACCCTAATTCATAGCCCAATCCTCAGATGGCTAATGATCAGTCAATAAAACCCTAGGCCTGCATCTCCACCTCTTATCTTCTGACCAAGACTTAGGAGGATGATTGGCACAATGTAACCACATGATATGCAATATGCAATGACTAATGACCTAAAATGCAATGCAAATATGTTATGCTAGTCCCAAGAGAGGAGGGCAAATTTTGAGGTGTTACAGCTGCCCCTATTCAATCCACTGTGAACCTGTCGATATGAATAGCCTCGACTTTCAGATGATCAGGGTGAAGAGTGATTGAATACCAAGAACAGACGAACAATTTGCACTCTGATGGGAAAATAATTAACAACGCCTGTCAGAATCGGCAAAGAACAATCTTGAAACAAAAATCCGTCGGGAACGGAGAAAGTCGGCTTGAATACCGAAATAACATGTCGACCTGGATACCAAAATAAATGGTAACGCAGGGATAACCACGGCCTGAACACCACATATCCGCTGGGGATTATTATCTTTTTTTTTTCACTTTTACTTTTTCTTGAACCCCGAAGTTTTTTCTGATAATTGCTCTCTTTTCATTTTCTTGAACCCCAAAATTTTCTTCCGCGCAAATGATCCCCGATCACTGCATTCGAACCCCGATACTTTGTTTGCCAAAATAATGAACCCCATTCTCCAGAAAACACCTCGTGTCTCCTTTTCTCCATTTGAACCCCAGTCGCCTGACGATAACTTGCGATCGCCATTGTGAACCCCATTCTCCAGAAAATGTCACAACATCTCCCCTTCTCCATTTGAACCCCGATCTCCAGAAAATGTCGCAACATTTCCTTTTCTCCATTTGAACCCCGTTCTCCCATCTCTCGTGATAATTCCGCTGGCAATGTCGGAAATAACACCAAAATACCACTCTGAGGGCGACATATCAGAGGGTAAACCTTCACAAAAGGAAGGTAACATGTGCATCTCTTCATCCGAAGACACCTATAACGACCTCCATTGGCATCCGTCAAAGTCTAAGGTGACACATGAACAGAAGACAATCCTACGGACCTCATCCTGGATATATTCTTCAACTCCAATCTCCATTTGAACCCCAGAAAATGCCTCAACACTTCCTTTTCTCCATTTGAACCCCGAACTCCAGAAAATGTCGCAACATTTCCTCTTCTCCATTTGAACCCCGATCTCTTGTTTCCTTGTGATAATTCCGCTGACAACGTCGGAAATAACACCAATCACCACTCTGAGGGCGACATATCAGAGGGTACACCTTCCACCAGACACTGACTGATGACTGGGAAGAAACTCGACGTTTACGTGACATCGAACGATGATGTTTACTGACACCAAAGAAAACTCGACCAGACACTTACTGATGACTGGGAGAAAACGCGACGTTTACTGGACATCGAACGATGATGTTTACAGGCACCAAAGAAAGCTCGATCAGACACTCACTGATGACTGGGAAATAACTCGACGTTTACTGGACATCGAATGATGATGTTTACAGGCATCAAACAATGATGTTTACAGGCATCAAACAATGATGTTGACAGGACATCGAACAATGATGTTGACAGGCATCAAACAATGATGTTGACAGGCATCAAACAAGGATGTTGACAGGACATCAAACAATGATCGACTAGACATTAAACAATGACTGGGAAATAACTCGACGTTTACTGGACATCGAATGATGATGTTTACTGACACCAAAGAAATCTCGACCAGACACTTACTGATGATTGGGAAATACTGTTGCTCCAAACTCACAATGCTGAACTCCTCGGAGTATCGTCTTCACTGTCCGGCAAAACCAAATCTCAAGCGGTAACCACGGCTCGAGTCGCGCTGATCGCGTAACATTTCTATCTCTGTCCGACGGAAAAGTTTCCTCCAGCATCGCACTACTGGGGAATATTGCTGATCTGACGTCATGATGCTAAACCCATCAGAGTAACATCTTCCAACTTCTGTCGAAACCACCTCTCAAACAATAACCACAGCTTGAGACTAGCCTATGCTTGCAATGATGCATGACTTTTTCTGCGTAATGCTCCATAATTATGGAAATGCTACGCGACTTATTATGCAATATGCTATGCTTACTCTAATGATGAATGCATAAAAAGTATCCCCCTCAAGGGACTCTTCTGGGGAGCTCAAGGCACTCTGCCGAAAGGAACTCGACAATACTCCGATCACCACCCTGCTGGGGAATAGCACTGCTGCTGGGAAAAGGTAACCCTTGCTAGGGAAAGCCTCCTTTGCACCCGAGCCACCTAGGAATTGCTGGGGATAAGAACCACCAACGCTCCGTGGGGATACAACAGTCTTCGATTTGCTGGGGATATAAATCCCGACTCTGCTTGGAGAGCCCTCACAAATACCTGGCAACTTCACTGGGGAAATGCTCACAGATAGCTCCACTGGGAAACAACAACCTCCAGACCTGGCAAATGGAGAAGCATCGATCTGACACCTGTCTGGGATAACCATCCTGACCCTGCTAGGGGAAACGAATGCCACTCCGTTGGGGACGACCCATCCAATCCACATGTAGGATACACTGCTGGAGATATATTTCATTGAAACCTGCTCCACTCGGGGATAGCAACCTTCAGGCCTGGCTGCTGAGGAAACACCGTTTTAAACCTGCCGGGGATAACCATCCTGACTCAGCTGGGGGATCCACAGACCTTGGATCTGCTGGGGAGTTAGTCCTCACAACTCTGCTTGGGGACTTAGCTGGGGAAATGAGAAAAATTGATACAGAACACCCGTCGACTTGTCGATCCATGGTATCCACCTCCCAATCTCGTATCAGCTTTCCACTTTTGAGAACTCCCAGACTCGTCTGGACCTTTTCTGCTCCATCATCTTGTATTCCCAACCGCTCTGCGCTCGACGAAGATCGAACTCCTGGGATTTATACAGAAATTTCAATTTTCCGACTTTGAAGAGTCTTCTTGATTAATTTCAAGGGTCCTCGGACGTCTTAACGTATTCTCATCGCTTCTCTACCCATTCATCCGTCCCTGATTGGACCCTGCGAGGAATTTCTACAGACTTTCCAATCTTCCGATTTTGAAGAGTCTTCTTGATTAAAATCAAGGATCGTCGTACGTCTCGACGTCTTCTCGTCATCCCTTCATATTCTTTCGCCCGTCCCTCGTCCCTGATTGGACTCCATAGGGATTTGCTTCGCCAACAACTTCCTCGTCACAACCTGCAGGTGAGTGAAAATATCCAACAGTTCCTGCAAAACAGATCGTTAGATAAAATCGTGCCCCAGGCGTGTCAAGATTTCAACACTTGGGTCACTCAACCTTCCGAATAAGATTTCAAGCTTTCAATCTTATAAGCATGCATTGGAAGGGACCTGTATGTCTTAAAATGCAAGATTCTTTATCACAAACAATCTGGATGTTTTTGCAATCAAAGCGGTAATGAAAACAAAAACAAAATTATTTGACTGAATGTGCATTTTATTGATTGAAAATTGTGTGGCTCAAATTGAGCAATACAAAGGAAGCAATTCCTGAAAAGAGGTAATTACGCACAAAAAGGAAAAAATCTATCCTAATGGCAATGTGAAACCCGTGATCTCATCGAGTTCCAACTCGGTTACACCCCATATGTCCTCAGACTCTCCATGCTTTCTGCCTTCTGAACAAGATGCTTCTGATTGAGCTCTACCGGGTGTTATCCATGATGCTTTAACCAAAGCGAACGATCATGTCGGACGCAGTTGTTCGTTTCAATCCCTCTTTTGCCTGGACCGCCCTTTCGGGTTTTCAGTCCACCGGGATACCCATTTTTGCCCAAGTCGTCTTTTCAGGTTTTCGACTTGCCGGGTGTACATTATTTTTTTATTTTTTATTTTATCCCTAATTTTTGCCCGAACCTTTCTTTCTGTTTTCGGTTCGCCGGGATGCCCATTTTTGCCTGGACCATTTTATTATTTTCGTCCAGCGGGTCTTTTTATACGAAGTATTTTTTAACTGCGTCCGCATTCACAGGGGATGGAAAATCCTCGCCATCCATGGTCGTTAGCAACAAGGCTCCGCCAGAGAAGACCTTCTTGACCACGAATGGACCTTCATAATTGGGTGTCCATTTGCCCCTTCGATCGTTTTGAGGAGGAAGGATCCTTTTCAGCACCATATCACCCACGTGATACACCCGAGGTCGCACCTTCTTGTCAAAAGCACGCTTCATCCTTTGCTGGTATAACTGCCCATGACAGATGCCTGCTAGCCTCTTTTCTTCAATCAGGCTCAACTCTTCGTACCGGGTTCTTACCCATTCCGCCTCTTGCAATTTCACGTCCATCAGGACTCTCAAAGAGGGAATCTGAACCTCAACCGGTAGCACGGCTTCCATTCCATATACCAATGAGAAAGGAGTTGCCCCAGTAGATGTACGCACCGACGTTCGATACCCATGCAATGCAAATGGCAACATCTCATGCCAGTCTTTATAGGTCACCACCATTTTTTGCACAATCTTCTTTATGTTCTTGTTGGCTGCCTCAACCGCCCCATTCATCTTCGGACGATAGGGAGAAGAATTGTGATGCTCAATCTTGAATTCCCGGCACAACTCTGCCATCATCTTATTGTTCAAATTAGAACCATTATCAGTAATGATTCTCTCGGGAACCCCATATCGGCAAATGATGTCTCTTTTGAGAAACCTGGCAACAACCTGCTTCGTCACGTTCGTATAAGAGGCTGCTTCCACCCACTTGGTGAAGTAATCAATAGCCACTAATATGAACCTGTGCCCATTCGAAGTTGTAGGCTCGATCTTTCCGATCATATCAATGCCCCACATAGCAAACGGCCATGGAGACGACATTAAACTCAACGGATTCGGAGGCACGTGCACCTTGTCAGCATAAATCTGGCATTTATGACACTTCCGCACAAAATTAAAACATTGGGCCTCCATTGTCATCCAATAATAACCTGCCCTCAGCAGCTTCTTTACCATTGCATTCCCACTAGCATGGGTACCGAACGAGCCTTCATGAACCTCTTTCATCAATTGGCTTGCTTCTCGATCATCAACACATCTGAGCAAGACCCAATCAAAATTCCGCTTATACAAAACCCCATCCTTATTCAGGTAGAACACCATGGCCAACCTCCGCAGAGTCTTTCGGTCCTTCTTAGATGCTCCCTCAGGATATTCTTGAGTCTCTAGATAGCGCTTGATATCATAATACCACGGCTTCTCATCATCAGACGTTGTATCAACAGCAAACACATAAGTCGGTCTATCCAGACGACCTACTTCAACACTGGGGAACTGATTCCACCATTGCACCTTAATCAAGGCAGCCAGAGTAGCCAACGCATCTGCCAACGGATTCTCCTCTCGGGGCACATGATGCAACTTCACCTTGGTGAAAAACGTCAACAATCTCCTCGTATAATCTCGATACGGCACTAAATGAGATTGATGCGTATACCATTTTCCGTTAACCTGATTTATCACCAGAGCTGAATCTCCATATATGACAAGGTTCTTGATCCTCAAATCAATCGCCTCTTCAATCCCCAATATGCAAGCTTCGTATTCAGCCACGTTGTTGGTACACTCAAATGTTAGCCGGGCAGCAAAAGGAATGTGGGATCCTTTCGGCGTAACCAAAACAACACCAACACCGCTTCCATTCACGTTAACGGCCCCATCAAACATCAGAATCCATTCAGATTCAGGGTCAGGCCCCTCCTCCGGGATTGGCTCCTCGCAATTTTTCGATTTGAGAAACATGATGTCCTCATCAGGGAACTCAAACTTCATCGGTTGATAATCATCAATGGGTTGCTGGGCGAGGTAATCAGACAATACACTCCCCTTAATAGCCTTCTGAGAGGTATACTGAATGTCATATTCTGTCAAAATCATTTGCCACCTCGCAACCCGTCCGGTTAATGCTGGCTTCTCAAAAATGTACTTGATTGGATCCATCTTGGAAATCAACAAAGTGGTATGAACCAGCATATACTGCCTTAGTCGGCGAGCAGCCCAGACCAAAGCACAACAAGTTTTCTCGAGCAGTGAATATCTTGTTTCATAGTCGATAAACTTTTTGCTAAGGTAAATTGCATGCTCTTTTCGACAAGACTAGTCATGCTGACCCAATACACCTCGTAGACCCCTCGAAGGCCGTCAAGTACCAGATTAACAATTTCTCCCTCCACATAAGGCATCAGAATCAGAGGTTCCTGCGACTTATTCTTTTATTCTTTCCATGCCCCTTGGCAATCATTATTTCACCTGACCGTTCGACTTTTTCTTTACAGCTTGAATATGGGTTCGCACGTGGCTGTTAGATGAGATATGAACCATGACATGTAGCTTAATCTACCTAATAGACCACGAACCTCTTCTGCTTTCGGTTCAGGCATTTTTTTCTTTTTTTTTTTTTTTTTTTTTTTTTGCAGGATCAACCTCGGATTCCTCTCTGACAATAAACCCCAACAGCTTACCGGATCGCACTCTGATAGTGCACTTACTTGAATTCAACCTCAGTCTGAATTGTCTCAACCGGTTGACCAACTTGGCCAGATCCACCAGATGCCCCTCTTCTGTTTGGGACTTTGCTATCATGTCATCAACATAACATTCAATTTCATGATGAATCACATCATGAAACAAAGTCACACTGATACGTGGCACCGGCGTTCTGCTTCTCTAGAGGACAGTCTTCTCTCCATGGTAGCTTGTTCACAACGACACCGGTATCCGACCCTGGCATATCTTAACACGACCAGGCGAAAGTATCCACATGCTCTTTCCACAGGGCTACCATTCTGCTTTCAACTCACCTCTGAAGCGGCCCCAATTTCCTTCCTTTCTAACCTCGGCGGTATTTGGAATAACAATCTTAATCCGCTCCTCATGCGGCTGAATCACCTTCTCCTCTTGTTTTGACAATCTGGCTAATTCCAGCAGATCACAATCTTCTTCGCCTTCTTCTTCGGCATGATAGATCGGTTTGTCGAAGTCATATGAGGTGTAACCAAATTGTTATCAACGAGATCCGGAGAATTACTTTTCGAATTCGGAATGAGAAAAATCAAAAAGAGGAAAAAATGAAAACAAACATTGCCATTTTTATTTGTTTTTAAACTGCAAAAATAAATGAAAAACAGGGAACACCGCTTTTTGACTGAAAAACATCCATTTATTAATGATGCAGAAATGTTGCAAATTATGAACATGAGGTGGCTGTAACACCCTTCTAAAATACCCCAAATATTTAATTAAAACAACAAATATATATCAGAGTAGATATGCAATTAAGGGTGTCACACAATCACTTCACACCATTCACCAAAATAACTGTCATGCTCTTTATTTAATCAAAATAAACATTGCATAATTCGCAGCGGATAGAAATCAAATCAATCATGCAAAACATGTAACACATTACATGTAAACTGGTTCAACAACCAACAATAAAACAATTAAAACATCCCATCCCGATGTTACATCTACCAGAGCATGACCCACTAAGGAACTACACTAGACTCCAAGCACTAGCTCCTACTCAATCACTGCTCGTTACCTGAAAAATAGTTGTAAGGGTGAGTTCCTCAATCGATATAATAAGCATTATAAAATATCATGCAATGTTAAGTAATTTAACACATTTCATCACCCTAATCACAACACACATTCAGTAACGGCACATCAACTCAAACATCATACTCAACACCAACATAAAGCACACTTATAATCTCAATTCATACTCAACACCAACACAAAACACACGTATAATATTGGAATACATCCATTCATATTATACGCCATACATACATTATGCAATGAGACTCCATGCATGCGGTACCGACTATTCGTGAACATATAGTTCAACTTCACCGACCAAATCCAGGTACGGCTACCAAGCTCACTAGTCCCACTCATTTGAGACCTAGTGACTCACATCACTAATTCCTCACCATGGGAATTAGCTACCACCCCAAGGGCCATGCTATGCACGCTAATCACCTAGCATGCAAACATCAACAACAGTCCAAAATGACTAACATCACTAATTCCTCACCATGGGAATTAGCTACCACCATAAAGGCCACATTATGCTATGCCAAATCACCTAGCATGCAACATCAACAACAATCCACAATGGACATATGCTCACACTCTAAGCCATAAAACAGTCCATCCACAATTACATACATAATATATACATTCACAACATTATGCATGTTTTCACACATCATCAGCATATTTATCACATAATCATATTATGTCATGCTAAATAATTCAGTCACAGTATTAGCACACTCTACTAACACCTATCCTACTCAAAACAATGGGAAATAATCCCTACTATATCACACACCGATATAGGCCAATCACCAATTATGTTCACAACATTAAAATATCAATTTTTCCAATTTCCAACAGTGTTAACCGGTTAACGCCCTGGGTTAACCGGTTAACGCAACACAGAACACGCTTTCTGGCAAAACTCAACAGTGTTAACCGGTTAACGCCCTGGGTTAACCGGTTAACGCAGACAGAACAACAATTTTCACAAATCACAACAGTGTTAACCGGTTAACGCCCTGGGTTAACCGGTTAACGCAAGCAAAACAACAATACTTCACAATTCCTAACAGTGTTAACCGGTTAACACCCTGGGTTAACCGGTTAACGCAGACAAAACAGCAGTTCCTGCGCTAACACAAAGTAGAATGCAGAATTCTCCGCATTTTCCGCCGTTAGAGGACTTCCGGACCTCCGATTCCAATTCCGTAAAAAGCTATACGTTTGGGAAAACACGACTCACACAATTACGGATTCAATTTCAGTTTCAAAACAACTTATCCAACACAATTATTCAGCATTCGACAAATTCCAATTAGGGTCAATTCAACGGCTTATCACTACCCATTACATGCTAACCCATAATACCCATTAAACGACGATAAACCCCCCTTACCTGAGTTAATCCGGCAACTTTGAGCTTTCAAGCTTTTCCGTTCTCCAACCTTTGCCCTTGCTCTTCCTCTTGCTCTGTCTCTTTCAGCCGCTTCTCTGAGTTTCACGTGAAAACCTTATTTCCCAAAATGAACTCTTTTTACTTATTCCAGCTTATATATATTTTCAAATAATTATTATTCCAATAATAATAATAATAATCCAATTATCTAATTAAATTAATAAATATATTATTAACTTAATTTAAATAATTACCATATTATTATCGGGGTGTTACAACTCTCCCCCACTAAAAGAGTTTTCGTCCTCGAAAACATACCTCAAGCGAACAACTCTGGGTAAGACTCCTTCATCTTACTCTCCAGTTCCCAAGTCACATTGCCACCTGCTGGTCCTCCCCAAGCTACCTTCACCAAGGCAATCTCTTTACCCCGCAACTGCTTCAACTCTCGATCCTCGATCCTCATAGGCGATGTTTCAACAGTCAGGTTATCTCTCACCTGTACATCATCTACTTGGACTACATGCGACGGATCATGAATGTACCTCCTCAACTGAGACACGTGAAAAACCTCATGCAAATTCGCAAGTGATGGCGGTAAAGCGATACGATAGGCTACCTCCCCTATCCTCTCCAAAATCTGATAGGGACCAATAAATCGAGGTGTCAACTTCTTCGACTTCAAAGCTCGACCAACCCCAGTTATCGGAGTAACACGAAGAAACACATGGTCTCCCTCTTGAAACTCAAGTGACTTCCTCCTCTTGTCGTGATAACTCTTCTGACGACTCTGAGCAATCCTCATCTTCTCCTGAATCATCTTAATCTTTTCCGTAGTTTGTTGAACAATCTCCGGTCCAACCACATCACTCTCACCGGACTCATACCAACATAAAGGTGTCCGACATCTCCTACCATACAAAGCTTCAAACGGTGCCATACCAATGCTCGAATGAAAACTATTGTTGTAGGTAAACTCAATCAAAGGTAAATAACAATCCCAAGTACCTCCCTTTTCCAAAACACAAGCCCTCAAAAGATCCTCCAGTGACTGAATCGTCCTCTCAGTCTGACCATCAGTCTGCGGATGATATGCAGAACTCAATCTCAGCTTAGTTCCCAAAGCCCTCTGCAAACCTTCCCAGAACTTCGATGTAAATCTAGGATCTCTGTCTGAAACAATACTCGACGGAATACCATGCAAACTTACAATTTTCTCAATATACAACTCAGCTAATCTCTCTAACGGGTAATCCATTCTGATTGGAATGAAATGAGCCGACTTCGTCAATCTATCCACAATCACCCAAATAGCTTCAAAATTCTTACTTGTCCTCGGTAAACCAGAAACAAAATCCATACTGATACTATCCCACTTCCACTCTGGAATAGCCAACGGTTGCATTAGCCCAGACGGCTTCTGATGCTCAATCTTTGACTTCTGACAAGTCAAACAAGAATAAACAAAACTCGCAATTTCTCTTTTCATTCCCGGCCACCAAAATAACTTCTTCAAATCATGATACATCTTCGTAGCTCCAGGATGAATACTCAGACCACTACGATGTCCTTCCTCCAGAATCCTCTTCTTAAGTTCGGTAACATCCGGAGTACACACCCGATTACCAAATTTCAAAACACCATTCTCATCAACTCTGAATTCACCACCTTGACCTTGATTCACTAAAGTCAACTTATCGACCAAAAGCACATCGGATTTCTGACCTTCTCTAATCTCATCCAAAATATTACTCGTTAATTTCAACATTCCCAATTTAACACTATTGTGAGTACTCTCACACACCAAACTCAAGTCTCTAAACTGCTCAATCAAATCCAATTCCTTAACCATTAACATAGACATATGTAACGATTTCCGACTCAATGCATCAGCCACTACATTTGCTTTACCCGGATGGTAATTCAAACCAAAGTCATAATCCTTCAGAAATTCTAACCATCTCCTCTGTCTCATATTCAGCTCTTTCTGATCAAACAAATACTTTAAACTTTTATGGTCACTGAAAACCTCAAATCTTGACCCGTACAAATAATGTCTCCATAACTTCAGAACAAATACCACAGCTGCCAACTCTAAATCGTGCGTCGGATAGTTCCTCTCATGAACTCTCAGCTGTCTCGAAGCATAAGCTATAACCTGCTTATTCTGCATCAACACACCACCCAAACCCAACAATGAAGCATCACAGTAAACCTCAAATGATTCCGACGAACTCGGTAATATCAGAATAGGAGCAGTAGTCAACCTTCTCTTTAACTCTTGGAAACCTTCTTCACATTTTGAGTCCCAAACAAATGCTTGCCCCTTTCTAGTCAACATCGTCAATGGTAACACCAACTTAGAAAATCCCTCAATGAATTTCCTATAGTAACCAGCCAATCCCAGGAAACTGCGAATCTCAGCAACAGACTTCGGAGCCTCCCACTTAGACACCGCTTCTATCTTAGAAGGATCAACAGCAACACCACCTCTTGAAATCACATGACCAAGAAAACTAACCTCTTCTAACCAAAATTCACACTTGGATAGTTTAGCAAATAACTTCTTTTCTCGTAGAACTTCTAAAACCACTCTCAAATGCTCAGCATGCTCTTCTTCAGATTTCGAATACACCAAAATGTCATCAATAAACACCACAACAAACTTGTCTAGGTACGGATGGAAAATCCTATTCATATACTCCATAAATACTCCAGGCGCATTAGTCACACCAAAAGGCATTACAGAATACTCATAATGTCCATACCTCGTTCTGAAAGCAGTCTTCTGAATATCCTCAGCTTTCACACGTATCTGATGATATCCCGATCTCAAATCTATTTTGCTGAACACACTCGCGCCAACCAACTGGTCCATCAAATCATCAATCCTCGGCAAAGGATACCGATTCTTGATCGTCACTTTATTCAGTTGCCTGTAGTCCACACACAACCTCATAGTACCTTCTTTCTTCTTAATCAATAACACTGGTGCACGCCACGGTGACACACTCGGACGAATGAATTTCTTATCCAACAGATCTTCCAACTGACTCTTCAATTCAGTTAGCTCAACAGCAGACATACGGTACGGAGCCATCGATATTGGTCTAGTACCAGGTACCAAATCAATCGAGAACTCAACTTCACGCTCTGGCGGCAATTCATTCACCTCTTCCGGAAACACATCAGGAAAATCACACACCACGGCTAGATCGCCAATCACCAGTTTATCTTTAGCCTCCAAAGTCGCTAACAGCATAAACAACTCTTCCCCATCTGCTACTTCCTCATTCACCTGCCTCGCTGATAGAAACAAATCCTTTCCTTCCTCAACCTCAGGAAATATCACAGTCTTATCAAAACAATTGATGGAAACCCGGTTAAACACCAACCAGTTCATACCCAAGATAACATCAATCTGCACTAGTGGAAGACACACTAGGTCTATCCCAAAATCTCTACCAAAAATACTCAAAGGACAACTCAAGCAAACTGAAGTAGTAGTCACTGAACCCTTCGCAGGAGTATCAATCACCATACTTCCATGCATCTCAGATATCTCTAACTTAAGTTTCACAGCACAATCCAAAGATATAAAGGAATGAGTAGCACCGGTGTCAATAATAGCTACAAGAGGAAAGCCATTAATATAACACGTACCTCGGATCAAACGATCATCTGCAGAAGTCTCAGAACCCGATAAAGCAAAGACCTTGCCTCCTGACTGATTCTCTTTCTTCGGCTTAGGACACTGTGGACTGATATGACCCACCTCTCCGCAGTTGAAGCAAGTCAGAGTCTTCAACCGGCACTCTGCAGCCAAATGACCACCTTTACCACACTTGAAACACTTCTTCTCAACACTGGTACACTCGTGGAAACGATGTCCCGCCTGACCACATCTGTAACACTTAGCAGGGGCACTAGAGTCTCCCCCACTAGGCCTCTTCATCCCACTCTGCCTCTGGGAACCCTTGCCAGCTGCATACGGTTTCCCACGATCATTCTGATTCTTGCCTTTTCTATCAACTCTCTGCTGATAGCTCTCCGCTCTGGCTTTGGAATCCTGTTCAAAAATCCTGCAACAGTCAACCAAATCAGAAAACACTCTAATCCGCTGATATCCAATAGCCTGCTTGATCTCGGGACGTAACCCGTTCTCAAACTTCACACATTTCGAAAATTCTCCAGCAGCCTCATTATAGGGAGTGTAATACTTCGACAGCTCAGTGAACTTAGCAGCATACTCAGTAACAGACCGATTGCCCTGCTTCAATTCCAAGAACTCTATCTCTTTCTTTCCTCTGACATCCTCTGGAAAATACTTCCTCAGGAATCTCTCTCTGAACACAGCCCAAGTGATCTCAGCATTTCCTGCAGATTCCAACTCAGTGCGGGTAGCAACCCACCAATCGTCAGCTTCTTCTGACAGCATATGCGTACCGAACCTGACCTTCTGGTTATCGGCACACTCAGTCACTCGGAAGATCCTCTCGATCTCCTTCAACCACTTCTGAGCACCATCTGGATCGTATGCTCCCTTGAACATTGGAGGATTGTTCTTCTGGAACTCACTCAGTTGACGAGCAGCTCCCATTCCCACCACATTCGGATTCCCTCCAAGTACTCCAGCTAGCATACCCAGAGCCTCAGCAATCGCAGCATCGTCTCTACCTCTTCCAGCCATCTCTATTCTGAAAACCCAACAAGCTAAAACAATAAGTACTGATAGGGTTACACAACACCTATCCCGTACAGGGGAAACAGAATAATTACGACTCGACTCGACCGACTATGCTCTGATACCACTAATGTAACACCCTTCTAAAATACCCCAAATATTTAATTAAAACAACAAATATATATCAGAGTAGATATGCAATTAAGGGTGTCACACAATCACTTCACACCATTCACCAAAATAACTGTCATGCTCTTTATTTAATCAAAATAAACATTGCATAATTCGCAGCGGATAGAAATCAAATCAATCATGCAAAACATGTAACACATTACATGTAAACTGGTTCAACAACCAACAATAAAACAATTAAAACATCCCATCCCGATGTTACATCTACCAGAGCATGACCCACTAAGGAACTACACTAGACTCCAAGCACTAGCTCCTACTCAATCACTGCTCGTTACCTGAAAAATAGTTGTAAGGGTGAGTTCCTCAATCGATATAATAAGCATTATAAAATATCATGCAATGTTAAGTAATTTAACACATTTCATCACCCTAATCACAACACACATTCAGTAACGGCACATCAACTCAAACATCATACTCAACACCAACATAAAGCACACTTATAATCTCAATTCATACTCAACACCAACACAAAACACACGTATAATATTGGAATACATCCATTCATATTATACGCCATACATACATTATGCAATGAGACTCCATGCATGCGGTACCGACTATTCGTGAACATATAGTTCAACTTCACCGACCAAATCCAGGTACGGCTACCAAGCTCACTAGTCCCACTCATTTGAGACCTAGTGACTCACATCACTAATTCCTCACCATGGGAATTAGCTACCACCCCAAGGGCCATGCTATGCACGCTAATCACCTAGCATGCAAACATCAACAACAGTCCAAAATGACTAACATCACTAATTCCTCACCATGGGAATTAGCTACCACCATAAAGGCCACATTATGCTATGCCAAATCACCTAGCATGCAACATCAACAACAATCCACAATGGACATATGCTCACACTCTAAGCCATAAAACAGTCCATCCACAATTACATACATAATATATACATTCACAACATTATGCATATTTTCACACATCATCAGCATATTTATCACATAATCATATTATGTCATGCTAAATAATTCAGTCACAGTATTAGCACACTCTACTAACACCTATCCTACTCAAAACAACGGGAAATAATCCCTACTATATCACACACCGATATAGGCCAATCACCAATTATGTTCACAACATTAAAATATCAATTTTTCCAATTTCCAACAGTGTTAACCGGTTAACGCCCTGGGTTAACCGGTTAACGCAACACAGAACACGCTTTCTGGCAAAACTCAACAGTGTTAACCGGTTAACGCCCTGGGTTAACCGGTTAACGCAGACAGAACAGCAATTTTCACAAATCACAACAGTGTTAACCGGTTAACGCCCTGGGTTAACCGGTTAACGCAAGCAAAACAGCAATACTTCACAATTCCTAACAGTGTTAACCGGTTAACACCCTGGGTTAACCGGTTAACGCAGACAAAACAGCAGTTCCTGCGCTAACACAAAGCAGAATGCAGAATTCTCCGCATTTTCCGCCGTTAGAGGACTTCCGGACCTCCGATTCCAATTCCGTAAAAAGCTATACGTTCGGGAAAACACGACTCACACAATTACGGATTCAATTTCAGTTTCAAAACAACTTATCCAACACAATTATTCAGCATTCGACAAATTCCAATTAGGGTCAATTCAACGGCTTATCACTACCCATTACATGCTAACCCATAATACCCATTAAACGACGATAAACCCCCCTTACCTGAGTTAATCCGGCAACTTTGAGCTTTCAAGCTTTTCCGTTCTCCAACCTTTGCCCTTGCTCTTCCTCTTGCTCTGCCTCTTTCAGCCGCTTCTCTGAGTTTCACGTGAAAACCTTATTTCCCAAAATGAACTCTTTTTACTTATTCCAGCTTATATATATTTTCAAATAATTATTATTCCAATAATAATAATAATAATCCAATTATCTAATTAAATTAATAAATATATTATTAACTTAATTTAAATAATTACCATATTATTATCGGGGTGTTACAGTGGCCCTTACAATGAACCATTACGTGTCGGGCAACACGCAAGGCTTTCATGCAGATAAAATCAAAAACAGAAATCATTACTCTTCCGAATGAGTGACAGTGCTGATCTTTTTAGGCCTTCCAGCTTCCTGGTACGCACGATTTTATCCACGACTCCAGCTCGCGGTCGATGTCAATCTCTTCACCCACCGTATAGGCGTGATCTGGATCTAACATTCCAGCACTGACAAATGTGAACGGTGGATGACGTCCTCTGTTCTGCTCAGACGAGTCTTGACCTGGATGATAACCAATCCCAAACATATCCGCCTTTACCACAATGCCTATGATCTGTCCCCAGCCTGGGATCCCTCTATTTCTCACCACTTCCACTGCCTGCTTGTAAGAAGAAATGGACGTCTTTTTCTCTTTCTCAACACCAACGGCATTTTTTACCTTGATGGTTTCAACTGCCAGACTGGGTACTTTACACCTTACATCGTCCATTTCTACTTTCATCTTTCTCTGGACCGATTCCCCAATTACTACACACCCCTTTGTAGCGATGGCCACACAACAATCATCAACACGAGGAAAAGCTCCATTTTTCGTCGGGCGTTTTGGGACCACAGACATGGGCATTCTTAACTGATCCTTCTCAGTCACCTCTATCCCTTTCTTGTCCTTCGACATCATCTCCACTTTTACAGGACCATGCCTTGTCACGGGGTTAGCACTATCATCTGTCGCCGGTGCAAAATTGATTGCCTTAGAATCCACCAAGTCCTGGACCACATGCTTAAAAGCTTTGCAATCCTCAACATGATGTCCGGGTGCCCCAGCATGGAACTCACACCTGACATTCTCATCATAACTGGCAACCCTCTGATCCGGTTTCCCTGGAACCAATATCCTTGGCTGCACCAACCCAAGATCCTTCAACTTTTTAAACAGAGAGGCGTAAGTCACGGGCGGCTTATTGAAATGACGATCTATCGTCCTCCTTCTCACTTGGCCCACTGCTCTTTGTGTCCTCTGTTGAGGTGGTGGTTGCCGCTGTTGTGCAGATTGATTACTAGTAGGGATTGTTACCGCATCATATGGGTGATAACGATCCTTACCGCGCTCTCTTTTGGTCTGCGCACCACCTGATTCAACTTCCTTCTCAAGATGACCATTGCCAGAGGGCTTCTTTGCTACAGAGCCAGAGGGATTAGTTACTTCGGATGACGGAGCCTTTCCCTGAACTTTCTCCTTGATCATCCAACCCTCAATCCTTTCCAATCTCTCGGCCATGGCTTTCTACCCCAAGGCAAGCCCTTGCACAACACTGAACAAATCCCTCACCATCTCTTTCAATTCGAGGATGTCGGCGTTGGGAGAATCCATCAGTTTGGATTTATTGAGTCTGGGAGGGTATCTGGGCGGAAAAGCTGTGCGCACCGGTTAGATACCGATACCTACAAAACAGCAAACAAGTTAACATGCATGAATGCAACGTCTACCCATATGAGGAAGATTCCGTCCTTTGATTCTGGTTTCATCGAGACGGACAATATTTTGACATCCACATTCTGAAATTCAAGATGTCTCTCAACCAGATTCTCAATCAATAATACTCCCCATATGGCTAGACATAGGTTCGATGCAGATGAATGCAAAATGAGAATGATGCCGATGTATGAATGCAATGCATTGCCATCCTCCAAGTCCTCTGATCATCTGTTGCTCTGAATCACAGCCCTGATCTCTGAACCGATCACAACCATCTGAAGGAAAATGTAACCACAAATCCAACTTGAGATTCCGAAATAAACGGAACTGAAAGATACATCACCATCACCAAGCAAACTCTGATCAGATACCCATAACCTCTGAATCGGCCCGGGGAATCCTGAAATAAACGGATCCCCACTGATAAATAACTCGGACAGCACTTCGGCGTCTCAGCAATAAATGGCCATAAATCCGACTTATAAATAGGACCCCGATCAACGGACCCAATAGTCACCATCAAAGTCACCATCAGAACATCTGAAAGCATCACCCTCCCCTCACAGGTAAATTCTAATAAGGTCACCCTAAGGCGGATAATAGTCTCGACAATCGGGCAGAGATACTCAATGGGTTTGCCCTTTCGGGTGTGCCATTGTAGCTCTCTTAAGATCGTCTAAACCAAAGATCCGGGAAATGATCGGTCACCAGAGTCAACAGCTCAAATGAAGTAACTCAACCAAAGTGGAGTACCCCACAGAGGAAAGCACTATCAAATGAACCTCGTCCGACTTGTGGTACATCACGTTGCCAGGCACATGTTGACCTAACATGAAGGAGGCAACATGAGACCACACTAATCCTAGGTGTATACTCGGGCCTGGGTTTTAGCCCCACTCAGGACACCCACCCCCCACAGAGGAACCACCTGCACAGAGGACGGCAACATGATAGTATGATGCATGCAAATATTTATGCAAATATATACACAGTCAGAATAATAAATGCAATAAATAAAGCACAAGCAACCTAAACTATCCTAGAACGCTAGGAGAGACTCGCTTAGGGAAGATGGACCAGCACAGGTCAACATCTTTGAGAATTCCCCAGCAGAGTCGCCAGCTGTCGCATCCGCGAAAAAACAACCGGCGGGCTAAAACAAAAACAAACAGAGCCGCCACTGCGCGTTATTTATCCCAAAATAGGGAAAGGAAACGCTCAGAGAAAACCTGGAAAAAGCATGGTCTCGCGACCAAAGAGAAAGGGTAAGGGAGTCGGTTATGTAACACCCCGATAAAAATAAGATAATTATTTAAAATAAGTTAATAATATATTTATTAATTTAATTAAATAATTGGATTATTATTATTGGAATATAATGTTGGAATCAGTAAAAAGAGTCCCATTTGGCAAAAAGAGGTTTTCACGTGAAAACAGAGAAACGACTCTAAAGTGGAAAAAGGGCAAAGAGCCAGAGAACAAGGGTTGAAGAGAGGAAGAGCTCGAAGCCGAAGGATTTGCCGGATTAACTCAGGTAAGGGGGGTTTATCGTCGTTTAATGGGTATTATGGGTTAACATGTAATGGGTAGTGATAAACCATTGAATTGACCCTGATTAGAACGATGAATGTTGAAATTTATGAATTTATGGATGAATGTGATATGAGTTATAATTGAAGAAAATTCGTAAGGATTAGATGGAATAATGTTAGAATTTGTGAGATTGAATGTGTATGATCTGTGTTAGACAATATGAATGAATGTTGTGTAAAAATTGGAATGTGGAAGGTGGGATCTGAGAATCTCGTAGCAGAGAAAACCATAGCAGATCTGGAATTCTGGTTTCTGGTCATACGCGTATGGCACTAGGCAATACGCGTATGAGATGGTCTGGTACGCGTTTGGCACTAGGCAATACGCGTATGGATGAGGAAGATGATGTTTTGAACGTGGTTTTGTCTCTGTTGGTACGCGTATGAGGAAGTGGTACGCGTAGCATACGCGTATGAGGCAGACAATACGCGTATGGGATTGGCTGAGAAATGGGCCATACGCGTATGGGACTAGGCAATACGCGTATGGGCAGAATTGTGATTTTTCTGAGCTGTTGTTGTGCAGTTTTGGTCATTGCAGCTGGGTGATGTAATTTAGCTGATGTATGATATAGTAGGGATCATTTCCCGTTGTTTTGAGCAGTGTAGGTATTAGTAGAGTGTGCTAATACGGTGATTTATTATTTAGCATGATATGATATGATTCTGTGATAAACATGCTGATGATGTATGATGGTATGCATAATAATGTGAATGTATCTGTTATGTATGCAATTGTGAATGGATTGTTTATGGCTTAGAGTGTGAGCATATGTCTATTTTGAATTGTTGTTGATGTTTGCATGCTAGGTGATTTGGCATGTATATTATGGCCTTTATGGTGGTAGCTAATTCCCATGGTGAGGAATTAGTGAGTGAGTTGTTGTGGATTGTTGTTGATGTTTGCATGCTAGGTGATTAGCGTGCATATCATAGCCCTTGGGGTGGTAGCTAATTCCCATGGTGAGGAATTAGTGAGTGAGTCACTAGGTCTCAAATGAGTGGGACTAGTGAGCTTGGTAGCCGTATCTGGATTTGATCGGTGAGGTTGAACTATATGTTCACGAATAGTCGGTACCGCATGCATGGAGTCTCATTGCATAATGTATGTATGGCGTATAATATGAATGGATGTATTCCAATATTATACGTGTGTTTTGTGTTGAGTTGAGTATGATGATGATTACGAGTTGATGTTACCGTTGTTGAATGTGTGATATGATTAGGGTGATGAAATGTGTTAATTTACTTAGCATTACATGATATTTTATAATGCTTATTATATCGATTGAGGAACTCACCCTTACAATTATGTTTCAGGTCACGAGCAGTGATTGAGTAGAAGCTAGTCCTGGGAGTCTAGTGTAGTTCCTTAGTGGGTCATGCTCTGGTAGATGTAACATCGGGACGGGATGTTTTACCTTGTTTTCATTTTTGGTTGTTGAACAACTTTACATGTGATGTGTTACATGTTTGAATGTTGTTGGATTTTATTCCGCTGCGCATTGTGCAATGTTTTATTTTGATAAATAAATGAGTATGACCAGTAAATTGGAAAATGGTGTGAAGTGTCAAGTGTGACACCCTTAATTGCATATTTACTCTGATTTATATTTTGTTGTTTTAATTAAATATTGGGGTATTTTAGAAGGGTGTTACAGGTTACGCAAGGGGAAGGTATTAGCACCCCTCACGTCCGTCGTACTCGACGGGATCCATGTTCTAAAAGAAAGAAAAGGTTGCTAAAACATCACACACACACACACAAGGAACGCAGGTGGGGTAAAAGAGGAGGGGGCTCGCTAGGACATCGCGTCCTATGCCTACGTATCTCGTCTGGAACGAGAATCAGAGCTGCCGTAGTTCGGCTCACGCACGCCAAACAAGCAAACACAAACACAGGCAAACTGGGAGCCTGAATGCCAATCACTGGACTTACATCAGCATCCGAACCAAAACACACAAGAAGGCAAACGTGGAGCCCGAAAGCCAATCACTGGACTTACATCGGCATCCGAACCAAACACACGCACACTGGAACCCGAAGGCCACTCGATGGACTTACATCAGCTTCCAAGCACACAACAACCAACAAGTTAATAGGGAGTCGGGAACTCGAGCCTATAACCGTCAAGCACACACACAAAAAGAAAAAAAAAGTGCCCGGAGAGACCTCGCACGGTCTCCTGCCTACGTACCTCATCTGGTATGAGGATCAGGGCGACGTAGTTCCCCTGAAAGGGAAAGAAATTCTAGCCAGAAACCAAGGGGAGACACACTACCAGGGAGCTGTACTCGAGCCTAGTGTTATCATGCATCATTGCCCTATGTTGTGGTTTCTACCTACTTGCACAACAGCAAGCTAATCCTAACCAGGAAAAACAAGCATGCAAGCATCAATCAAAATAAAACAAACATTTCACATAGCACACACTATATCCAGTCAAGTGAGGCTCAAACAAAGGGTTTGACTGCCGAAGCAAGTCATCTGTACAGAGGTAGTGTTAGCTCTTAACCTTGCCATTGAGAGGCTAAGGTGAAGCTGATGAAAGGTGAGTGAAGGTTAGACTTCACAGCTCTTATCCCTGACCAGGGAGAGCTTCAGACAAAGGAGCGTGGGTCCAGAATGGAGGGACCCTTCTACACTCAAGACTCTGACTCGACTGTGTAACAACACAAGATCTTGGGTTAATGTCCCAATGCATCAACACAGTGGTGTGAGCAGAGGGACGACTCAACAGAATAACGGGGGATAGATTGCATATCCCTTGGGTTCCGCCAATTGCCTCATAGAGGTCTTCACCTGCTTGGCACAAAAGTAAACAATCACAAACATCGCCTCTTAAGGAGGACTTCAGACAGTTGCCTGGCTAAATAACAAGCCAGGTCTTCCAGACTACATGGAGACAAGAGAGTCTACCTCAACTGGTTTATACAACCAAGCAGCAGCAAGCAAGTTCTTAAAGAACTTTAAGCGACTTAATGTACCTGAAATCAATTAAGTATCATCAGTACTCAGACAAACCAACAGTAAACAGCAAAAGTCAAATAGTCAATTGTACAGTCAACACAAGTTAATGCACACAAGTGCAAGCCATGAGCTCAAGCTCAAGCATCAAACCCTACAACACAAAACCAATGTTAGTTTACAACATCAAACAAAACTCAATTTAATCAACTTGCACTTTTTCCCTTAAGCCTTTTGCATTTCAACCTGAAAATCCAAACCAAATGTGAGAAACTAGACCACTAGGCCAAGCCTAGGGTCCAAAGGGGATGAAAGAATCAAAACAGCAAGTGAAAATGATCCAAAATCACATTTAAACAAATCAAAAGCAAATGCAATTGGTCCCATGCTCATATCAATCACCATTATCATTTTATGCACAAAATATCACCAAACATGCAATTTGCAACTCCAAATGACCAAACAGAACTATCTCAATCAAAAACATACCAAAACAATTCAATTAATTCCACAAAAATTCACACCTAAACAGGACACATTAAATGAATATCATGTCAAATTTCAGCTCAATTGGACAAAAGGAAGTAGGTCAATGAAAATCAAGAAGTCCAGACACATTTATACAAGCCAAAACAAGGCATCCAAACAAGCATTAACTTCCATAAATCATAAAACAGTGACAACAATTAAGAAATGAATGGGATCAAAACCATAATGTCCTATAATGTGTCTACAATCCCCATGTCAAATTTCATATTCATCCAATACACTATGAGAATTTCACAAATGAATTACCAACATGTGTCACACAATGTTACCAAATGAGCACACAGGGAAGAAAATATTCAATCAATTAGAAAATGCAACCAATAAATCCAGCAAAATTCACATGTAATCCTGACATATCAATAATCATCCACACAAAATTTCAGCTCAAATAAACATCCCTAAGCATTTTAAATAAAATCATGAAGTTGACCTAGCTTGGTGTGACACAAAATGTCACACCTCTAATCAAAAAATCATATCTCAACAACCAAGTATCCAAAAATCACAAACTATACATGAAAATCACCATCAAAATGTCCAGAACAAACACAAAAAATTTCATTCATTTATTTGAAGGCATCATCATTTCATGAGAGATTTGGCAAAACATGTACAAAATGAACACATTAAATCAATCCCTAAGCCAATTAATTTTCTACACGTCCAAAAATTCCACAAAAATCATGATTAAATTCTACACATCATCAGGAGTATCATGGAAAAAATCTCACCAAAATTGGACAAAAAATGAGTGAGTTATGAATTTTACAAGTTGTGGCATCAAAATGTAAAAACAAATGAAAAAGAAATGAAATAATATATTAATTAAATACGCCAATGGCAAACTTGTAATACTTAAGCGCCTAGCCAAAACGCGGCCGTTTCAAATAGATGCAGTGGCAGCGCGCGATTGGAAGTTGGAAGCGGTAAACACAATTTTCAAATGGAAAGTCAAGGCAACAGATCAAACACACGGTTTCACATGTCCTTCACCAAAAACAAACACGAATTTCCAGATTTTCATCAAGAACACTTTTCAACCAAATGGATCGTGCTTATAGTCATTAGAACCGTCTTCCAACCTAGATTAAGAATATGTAATCAATTTAACCTAACTCTAAGCATGGCAACGGGATCGAGCAAAAAACGAAATGCGCATCAAACTTTAATTCACGATTACACATTCAATACTCAATCAAATCAAAAACTATAAGCATCATGAAGATCTACATTGCAAGGCCTACAAAACACATATAACAATTCAAGCAATGGTGAAATTCGAATTTGCACCTTGTGGAGCTTGCAGATCTTGATCCTTGAGTTTCCGCGCGTGAAAAGGTGAAACAGACGCAGCTTGAGGTTCAGGAAGTTGATTACAATGCTCAGCTCGATCCAAAACAGCTCCAGGTGCAAAAACTAACAAAATGCCATTGATGAGCAAGCCTTGGACAGTCGTGGTTCTTGATGCTTTGGCCTTGAATTCAGCAAAACAGTTCCTCTATGATGATGATAGAAGATGAATCCAAGAAGAATTGTCCAAAATGATGCAGAATCGATGAAGAATTGTTGAAAAAAGTGATGAAGATTTTTGAGAATTTTGAGAGGTTTTGGTGAAATTCAGTTACAGATCTTTGGAGAATGTGATTGTGATTACAATTCTGTTAGGATTAGAAACTTATACCATCTCCTTAATCACTTTGTTAATCATAATTAGCAAAAACCAATTGATTAGTGAAAATGTGCATTTAGGTGAAAGTCCAAAAATGACCTTGCCAAATTATGCACCATGACAGCTCATGACAGTTCACACAAGCCACATTTTGCATTTGGAGTGTGTTGGAATGGTTCTCATGTTCAAATTCCAAGTATTGCTCAAAATCACATATTCACACCAAAAATGCACTTAAGTCCACTTAAAATTTGACTTTTTGCTATGAGTATTTTTGATGAATTTGGACCATACACCATGAAAGTACATGTGAAATGGGGTTTTCTCATAAAAAGATCATCTATTTTGGACATTCCATGTGAAAGTTATGCCACTTTGATTATAGGCATTTTTGGAAAATGAATGGATCATATCTTACCAACCACACATGGGAATTTCAAGTTCTTGGACTTTTTGGAATGGTGAGATCAAGATCTTCAACTTTCATGTTGGACAAAATTCCATTTGAAGCTTGTTTGGACATGTAATTTTATGGTAAAAAACTTTCCATTTTTGGAAACTTCCATTACAAGTCACTTTCTATTTTTGGCAATTTTTCTCCTGACTTTATTTTCTTCATTCTTGAGCTTTGACATGTCAAATGAAACTTATTTCAACATGAATGAAGTGTATCCAACTCTCTCCCACCTCCAAATCCATAAAATCAAGCATAGTTGACCACAGTTGACTTTTCCAGCTGACAGATGAATTTGGCAATGCACTGATCAAGTTGAGCCTCAATCCTCTGATGAAATGGCTAAAGGGTGAAACCCTAGCTTCCATAAGCTCAATATAATCACATTATGATCCCCATATCCATTGTAGACCTCATCTCCTTGCCATGCCCTAATTGGCCCAATGCAGATGATTAGGGTTGACCAGTGGTCAAAACCCTAATCTCAAGGTATCTTGATCACTTACTTGAATCTTCTTGGATGATCTCAAAATCATGATGATGATGATGTGTCATTGCAACCAAGATGTAGACCAATCTCCTTGAGAAATCATGAAACCCTAATTCATAGCCTAATCCTCAGATGGCTAATGATCAGTCAATAAAACCCTAGGCCTGCATCTCCACCTCTTATCTTCTGACCAAGACTTAGGAGGATGATTGGCACAATGTAACCACATGATATGCAATATGCAATGACTAATGACCTAAAATGCAATGCAAATATGTTATGCTAGTCCCAAGAGAGGAGGGCAAATTTTGAGGTGTTACACCACTTCTGTATTGGAACTATTTCCTTCAACTTCTTCGTAGGACATCGGTTGAGTACATACGTTGCAGTGGCAACAGCTTCTCCCCAGAGCTTCTGAGGAAGCTTCTTCTCCTTTAGCATGCTTCTCACCATATCAAGCAAAATGCGGTTTCTTCTTTCAGCAAGACCATTGTGTTGAGGGGTATAAGGAGCAGTAACCTCATGCTCAATTCCATTCTCCTCACAGAACTTCTGGAACTCTTTGGAGTTATACTCACCTCCACCGTCAGTTCTAAGAATCTTCAACTTCTGACCACTCTGATTCTCAGCCTTCATTCTGAACTTCTTGAATTCATCAAACACCTCATGTTTAAACTTAATAAGGGATACCCATGTCATTCTTGTGAATTCATCAACAAATAACACAAAGTATTTATTCCCTCCAATCGATGCTATTGGAAATGGACCACACACATCAAAATGTACAACTCCCAAGGCATGTTTTGCTCTTGGAGCAGTTTCTGACGCAAATGGAAATCGTGGTTGTTTTCCTTCCATGCAAACTTTGCATGACTTTTCAGGCTTCTTAATTGCAGGAATTCCATGTACCAACTTCTTTGAATTCAGATGTTTTAAGCTTATGAAATTCAAATGACCAAATCTTCTGTGCCACAGCTCACTCTCCTTCTCAGCACTTGTTGCACTAAGACATTCTGAGTCTGCAGTTCTGACATTCACCTTGAATGTTCTATTCCTTCCCTGTTCTGACTCCATAATCAACTTCTGATTGCAGTCATACAGCTTCAGAAGATTGTCCTTCATGGTAACTGAAAAACCTTTCTCAATTAATTGTCCCACACTCATCAGATTGCTTCTGATGCCAGGTACATACTGTAACACCCCGATAATAATATGGTAATTATTTAAATTAAGTTAATAATATATTTATTAATTTAATTAGATAATTGGATTATTATTATTATTATTTTGGAATTATTGAATTATTATTATTATTGGAATAATAATTATTTGAAAATATATATAAACTGGAATAAGTAAAAAGAGTTCATTTTGGAAAATAAGGTTTTCACGTGAAACTCAGAGAAGCGGCTGAAAGAGGCAGAGCAAGAGGAAGAGCTAGAGAGCAAGGGTTGGAGAACGGAAAAGCTTGAAAGCTCAAAGTTGCCGGATTAACTCAGGTAAGGGGGGTTATCGTCGTTTAATGGGTATTATGGGTTAGCATGTAATGGGTAGTGATAAACCGTTGAATTGACCCTAATTGGGATTGTCGAATGCTGAAAATTGTGATGGATATGTTGTGTAAAAAACTGAAATTGAACCTGTAATTGAGTGTGTTGTAATTTCCCTAACGTATAGCTTGTTACGGAATTGGAATCGGAGGTCCGGAAGTCCTCTAACGGCGGAAAATGCGGAGAATTCTGCATTCTGCTTTGTGTTAGCGCAGGAACTACTGTTTTGTCTGCGTTAACCGGTTAACCCAGGGTGTTAACCGGTTAACACTGTTACGAGTTGAGAATTAGTGCTGTTTTGCCTGCGTTAACCGGTTAACCCAAGGCGTTAACCGGTTAACACTGTTAAGTTTTGGGCAGTAAGCGTGTTTTGCCTGCGTTAACCGGTTAACCCAGGGCGTTAACCGGTTAACGCTGTTGCAGAGTGGAAAAATTGTTAATTTAAATGTTGTGTGCCTAATTGGTGGTTGCCTATATCAGTGTGTGATATGGTAGGGATTATTTCCCGCTGTTTTGAGCAGTATAGGTATTAGTAGAGTGTGCTAATACTGTGTTCAATTATTTGAGATGATACGATGTTTTGACAAATGTGTTGATGATGTATGATGATATGCATAATGTTGTGAATGTATATATTATGCATGTATTTGTAAATGGGCTGTTATATGGCTTAGAGTGTGAGCATGTGTCCATTGTGGATTGTTGTTGATGTTGCATTGCTAGATGATTAGCGTGCATAGCATAGCCCTTGGGGTTGTAGCTAATTCCCATGGTGAGGAATTAGTGAGTGAATTATTGTGGATTTGTTGTTGATGTTTGCATGCTAGATGATTAGTGTGCATAGCATAACCTTTGGGGCTGTAGCTAATTCCCATGGTGAGGAATTAGTGAGTGAGTCACTAGATCTCAAATGAGTGGGACTAGTGAGCTTAGTAGCCGTATCTGGATTTGATCGGTGAGCTTGAACTATATGTTCAAGAATAGTCGGTACCGCATGTGTGGGGTCTCATTGCATAATGTATGTATGGCGTATAATATGAATGGATGTATTCCAATATTATACGTGTGGTTGTGTTGACATTGAGTATGAGTATGATTGAGTTGATATTGCCGTTGCTGAATGTGTAATCTGATTTGGGTGATGAAATGTGTTATTTACTTAACATGACATGATAATTTATAATGCTTATTATATCGATTGAGGAACTCACCCTTACAACTATTTTTCAGGTAACGAGCAATGAGTTGAGTAGAAGCTAATGCTTGGAGTCTAGTGTAGTCTCCTTAGTGGGTCGTGCTCTGATAGATGTAACATCGGGATGGGATGTTTTAACTTGTTTTAAATGTTTTATTGTTAGTTATGAACCATTTTACATGTAAAGTTTTACATGATTGATGAGATTTCTATCCGCTGCGTTTTATGCAAATGCTTATGTTTTGAATTAATAAAAGAGCATGACCGTTATATTGGTGAATGGTGTGTGGTAACTGTGTGACACCCTTGATTGCATATTACTCTGATTGACACTTTGATATTTTAATTAAATAATTGGGGTATTTAGAGGGGTGTTACATTAGTGGTATCAGAGCATAGTCGGTCGAGTCGAGTCGTAATTATTCTGTTTCCCCTGTACGGGATGGGTGTTGTGTAACCCTATCAGTACTTATTGTTTTAGTTTGTTGGGTTTTCAGAATAGAGATGGCTGGAAGAGGTAGAGATGATGCTGCGATTGCTGAGGCTCTGGGTATGCTAGCTGGAGTACTTGGAGGAAATCCGAATGTTGTGGGAATGGGAGCTGCTCGTCAATTGAGTGAGTTCCAGAAGAACAATCCTCCAATGTTCAAGGGAGCATACGATCCAGATGGTGCTCAGAAGTGGTTGAAGGAGATCGAGAGGATCTTCCGAGTGACTGAGTGTGCCGATAACCAGAAGGTCAGGTTCGGTACGCATATGCTGTCAGAAGAAGCAGATGATTGGTGGGTTGCTACCCGCACTGAGTTGGAATCTGCTGGGAATGCTGAGATCACTTGGGCTGTGTTCAGAGAGAGATTCCTGAGGAAGTACTTTCCAGAGGATGTCAGAGGAAAGAAAGAGATAGAGTTCTTGGAATTGAAGCAGGGCAATCGGTCGGTTACTGAGTATGCTGCTAAGTTCACAGAGCTGTCGAAGTATTACACTTCCTATAGTGAGGCTGCTGGAGAATTTTCGAAATGTGTGAAGTTTGAGAACGGGTTGCGTCCCGAGATCAAACAGGCTATTGGATATCAGCGGATCAGAGTGTTTTCTGACTTGGTTGACTGTTGCAGGATTTTTGAACAGGATTCCAAAGCCAGAGCAGAGAGCTATCAGCAAAGGGTTGATAGAAGAGGCAAGAATCAGAATGATCGTGGAAAACCGTATACAGCTGGCAAAGGTTTCCAGAGGCAGAGTGGGATGAAGAGGCCTAGTGGGGGAGACTCTAGCGCCCCTGCTAAGTGTTATAGATGTGGTCGGGCTGGACATCGTGTCCATGAGTGTACCAGTGCTGAGATGAAGTGTTTCAAGTGTGGCAAAGGTGGTCATTTGGCTGCAGAGTGCCGGTTGAAGACTGTAACTTGTTTCAACTGTGGAGAGGTGGGTCATATCAGTCCACAGTGTCCTAAGCTGAAGAGAGAGAACCAGTCGGGAGGCAAGGTCTTTGCTTTATCGGGTTTTGAGACTTCTGCAGATGATCGTTTGATCCGAGGTACGTGTTATATTAATGGCTTTCCTCTTGTAGCTATTATTGACACAGGTGCGACTCATTCCTTTATATCTTTGGATTGTGCTGTGAAACTTAAGTTAGAGATATCTGAGATGTATGGAAGTATGGTGATTGATACTCCTGCGAAGGGTTCAGTGACTACTACTTCAGTTTGTTTGAATTGTCCTTTGAGTATTTTTGGTAGAGACTTTGGAATGGACCTTGTGTGTCTTCCACTAGTACAGGTTGAGGTTATCCTGGGTATGAACTGGTTGGTGTTTAACCGAGTTTCTATCAATTGTTTTGATAAGACTGTGATATTTCCTGAGGTTGAGGAAGGAAAGGATTTGTTTCTATCAGCGAGACAAGTGGATGAGGCAATAGCAGATGGGGCAGAGTTGTTTATGCTGTTAGCGACTTTGGAGGCTAAAGATAAACTGGTGATTTGTGATCTAGCCGTGGTGTGTGATTTTCCTGATGTGTTTCCTGAAGAAGTGGATGAATTGCCGCCAGGGCGTGAAGTTGAGTTCTCGATTGATTTGGTACCTGGTACTAGACCGATATCGATGGCTCCGTACCGTATGTCTGCTGTTGAGTTAACTTAATTGAAGAGTCAGTTGGAAGATCTGTTGGATAAGAAATTTATTCGTCCGAGCGTGTCACCGTGGGGTGCACCAGTGTTATTGGTTAAGAAGAAAGAAGGTACTATGAGGTTGTGTGTGGACTACAGGCAACTGAATAAAGTGACGATCAAGAATCGGTATCCTTTGCCGAGGATTGATGATTTGATGGATCAGTTGGTTGGTGCAAGTGTGTTCAGCAAAATAGATTTGAGATCTGGGTATCATCAGATACGTGTGAAAACTGAGGATATTCAGAAGACTGCTTTCAGAACAAGGTATGGACATTATGAGTATTCTGTAATGCCTTTTGGTGTGACTAATGCGCCTGGAGTATTTATGGAGTATATGAATAGGATTTTCCATCCGTACCTAGACAAGTTTGTTGTGGTGTTTATTGATGATATTTTGGTGTATTCGAAATCTGAAGAAGAGCATGCTGAACAGTTGAGAGTGGTTTTGGGAGTTCTACGAGAAAAGAAGTTATTTGCTAAACTGTCTAAGTGTGAATTTTGGTTAGAAGAGGTTAGTTTTCTTGGTCATGTGATTTCAAGAGGTGGTGTTGCTGTTGATCCTTCCAAGATAGAAGCGGTGTCTAAGTGGGAAGCTCCGAAGTCTGTTGCTGAGATTCGCAGTTTCCTGGGATTGGCTGGTTACTATAGGAAATTTATTGAGGGATTTTCTAAGTTGGCGTTACCGTTGACGATGTTGACTAGAAAGGGGCAAGCATTTGTTTGGGACTCAAAATGTGAAGAAGGTTTCCAAGAGTTAAAGAGAAGGTTGACTACTGCTCCTATTCTGATATTACCGAGTTCGTCGGAATCATTTGAGGTTTTCTGTGATGCTTCATTGTTGGGTTTGGGTGGTGTGTTGATGTAGAATAAGCAGGTTATAGCTTATGCTTCGAGACAACTGAGGGTTCATGAGAGGAACTATCCGACACATGATTTAGAGTTGGCAGCTGTGGTATTTGTTCTGAAATTATGGAGGCATTACTTGTATGGGTCAAGATTTGAGGTTTTCAGTGACCATAAAAGTTTAAAGTATTTGTTTGATCAGAAAGAGCTGAATATGAGACAGAGGAGATGGTTAGAATTTCTGAAGGATTATGACTTTGGTTTGAATTACCATCCGGGTAAAGCAAACATAGTGGCTGATGCATTGAGTCAGAAATCATTCCATATGTCTATGTTAATGGTTAAGGAATTGGATTTAATTGAGCAGTTTAGAGACTTGAGTTTGGTGTGTGAGAGTACTCACAATAGTGTTAAATTGGGAATGTTGAAGTTAACGAGTGGTATTCTGGATGAGATCAGAGAGGGTCAGAAATCCGATGTGCTTTTGGTTGATAAGTTGACTCTAGTGAATCAGGGTCAAGGTGGTGAATTCAGAGTTGATGAGAATGGCATTTTGAAATTTGGTAATCGGGTGTGTATTCCGGATGTTACCGAACTTAAGAAGAGTATTCTTGAGGAAGGACATCGTAGTGGCCTGAGTATTCATCCTGGAGCTACGAAGATGTATCATGATTTGAAAAAGTTATTTTGGTGGCCGGGAATGAAGAAAGAAATTGCGAGTTTTGTTTATTCCTGTTTGACTTGTCAGAAGTCAAAGATTGAGCATCAGAAGCCGTCTGGGCTAATGCAACCGTTGGCTATTCCAGAGTGGAAGTGGGATAGTATCAGTATGGATTTTGTTTCTGGTTTACCGAGGACAAGTAAGAATTTTGAAGCTATTTGGGTGATTGTTGACAGATTGACAAAATCGGCTCGTTTCATTCCGATCAGAATGGATTATCCGTTAGAGAGATTAGCTGAGTTGTATATTGAGAACATTGTAAGTTTGCATGGTATTCCGTCGAGTATTGTTTCGGACAGAGATCCTAGATTTACATCGAAGTTCTGGGAAGGTTTGCAGAGGGCTTTGGGAACTAAGCTGAGATTGAATTCTGCATATCACCCGCAAACTGATGGTCAGACTGAGAGGACGATTCAGTCGCTAGAGGACCTTTTGAGAGCTTGTGTTTTGGAAAAGGGAGGTGCTTGGGATTGTTATTTACCTTTGATTGAGTTTACATACAACAATAGTTTTCATTCGAGCATTGGTATGGCACCCTTTGAAGCTTTGTATGGTAGGAGATGTCGGACACCTTTATGTTGGTACGAGTCCGGTGAGCGTGCTGTGGTTGGACCGGAGATTGTTCAACAGACTACGGAAAAGATTAAGATGATTCAGAAGAAGATGAGAATTGCTCAGAGTCGTCAGAAGAGTTATCATGATAAGAGGAGGAAGTCACTTGAGTTTCAAGAGGGAGATCATGTGTTTCTTCGTGTTACTCCGATAACTGGTGTTGGGCGAGCTTTGAAGTCGAAAAAGTTGACACCTCGATTTATTGGTCCTTATCAGATTTTGGAGAGGATAGGAGAGGTAGCCTATCGTATCGCTTTACCGCCGTCGCTTGCGAATTTGCATGAGGTTTTTCATGTGTCTCAGCTGAGGAGGTACATTCATGATCCGTCGCATGTAGTCCAAATAGATGATGTACAGGTGAGAGATAACCTGACTGTTGAAACATCACCTATGAGGATTGAGGATCGAGAGTTGAAGCAGTTGCGGGGTAAAGAGATTGCCTTGGTGAAGGTAGCTTGGGGAGGACCAGCAGGTGGCAATGTGACTTGGGAACTGGAGAGTAAGATGAAGGAGTCTTACCCAGAGTTGTTCGCTTGAGGTATGTTTTCGAGGACGAAAACTCTTTTAGTGGGGGAGAGTTGTAACACCCCGATAATAATATGGTAATTATTTAAATTAAGTTAATAATATATTTATTAATTTAATTAGATAATTGGATTATTATTATTATTATTTTGGAATTATTGAATTATTATTATTATTGGAATAATAATTATTTGAAAATATATATAAACTGGAATAAGTAAAAAGAGTTCATTTTGGAAAATAAGGTTTTCACGTGAAACTCAGAGAAGCGGCTGAAAGAGGCAGAGCAAGAGGAAGAGCTAGAGAGCAAGGGTTGGAGAACGGAAAAGCTTGAAAGCTCAAAGTTGCCGGATTAACTCAGGTAAGGGGGGTTATCGTCGTTTAATGGGTATTATGGGTTAGCATGTAATGGGTAGTGATAAACCGTTGAATTGACCCTAATTGGGATTGTCGAATGCTGAAAATTGTGATGGATATGTTGTGTAAAAAACTGAAATTGAACCTGTAATTGAGTGTGTTGTAATTTCCCTAACGTATAGCTTGTTACGGAATTGGAATCGGAGGTCCGGAAGTCCTCTAACGGCGGAAAATGCGGAGAATTCTGCATTCTGCTTTGTGTTAGCGCAGGAACTACTGTTTTGTCTGCGTTAACCGGTTAACCCAGGGTGTTAACCGGTTAACCCAGGATGTTAACCGGTTAACACTGTTACGAGTTGAGAATTAGTGCTGTTTTGCCTGCGTTAACCGGTTAACCCAAGGCGTTAACCGGTTAACACTGTTAAGTTTTGGGCAGTAAGCGTGTTTTGCCTGCGTTAACCGGTTAACCCAGGGCGTTAATCGGTTAACGCTGTTGTAGAGTGGAAAAATTGTTAATTTAAATGTTGTGTGCCTAATTGGTGGTTGCCTATATCAGTGTGTGATATGGTAGGGATTATTTCCCGCTGTTTTGAGCAGTATAGGTATTAGTAGAGTGTGCTAATACTGTGTTCAATTATTTGAGATGATACGATGTTTTGACAAATGTGTTGATGATGTATGATGATATGCATAATGTTGTGAATGTATATATTATGCATGTATTTGTAAATGGGCTGTTATATGGCTTAGAGTGTGAGCATGTGTCCATTGTGGATTGTTGTTGATGTTGCATTGCTAGATGATTAGCGTGCATAGCATAGCCCTTGGGGTTGTAGCTAATTCCCATGGTGAGGAATTAATGAGTGAATTATTGTGGATTTGTTGTTGATGTTTGCATGCTAGATGATTAGTGTGCATAGCATAGCCTTTGGGGCTGTAGCTAATTCCCATGGTGAGGAATTAGTGAGTGAGTCACTAGATCTCAAATGAGTGGGACTAGTGAGCTTAGTAGCCGTATCTGGATTTGATCGGTGAGCTTGAACTATATGTTCAAGAATAGTCGGTACCGCATGTGTGGGGTCTCATTGCATAATGTATGTATGGCGTATAATATGAATGGATGTATTCCAATATTATACGTGTGGTTGTGTTGACATTGAGTATGAGTATGATTGAGTTGATATTGCCGTTGCTGAATGTGTAATCTGATTTGGGTGATGAAATGTGTTATTTACTTAACATGACATGATAATTTATAATGCTTATTATATCGATTGAGGAACTCACCCTTACAACTATTTTTCAGGTAACGAGCAATGAGTTGAGTAGAAGCTAATGCTTGGAGTCTAGTGTAGTCTCCTTAGTGGGTCGTGCTCTGATAGATGTAACATCGGGATGGGATGTTTTAACTTGTTTTAAATGTTTTATTGTTAGTTATGAACCATTTTACATGTAAAGTTTTACATGATTGATGAGATTTCTATCCGCTGCGTTTTATGCAAATGCTTATGTTTTGAATTAATAAAAGAGCATGACCGTTATATTGGTGAATGGTGTGTGGTAACTGTGTGACACCCTTGATTGCATATTACTCTGATTGACACTTTGATATTTTAATTAAATAATTGGGGTATTTAGAGGGGTGTTACACATACCACACGTTCTGAATCAATGATGTTTTCCCATTGTTCAGAATCACTCTGACATTTCCCATACCTTCTGCATTAAGATATTTGTCATCAGCACATGTGATCTTTGTCCTCTTTTCAGAGTCAAAGTCAACCAGCCATTTCTTGTTTCCAGTAAGATGATTTGAACAGCCAGTGTCCATATACCACCAGTCTATCAGATCCATATCATCAGATTCAGAGGCCATCAATAGCACAGATTCGTCATCAGAACTTCTGGATATATTTGCTTCTTCTGATTTTCTCTCCTTGTTTGACCAACAGTCTCTAGCAAAGTGACCAAACTTCTTACAACAGTAACATTGGATCTTCTTCTTGTCATACTTCTCTTTTCCCTTCTAAGCATTCTTTTGTCTATCAGAGGTTGAGCTTTCTGACTTCTGACCACCATCAGATCTTCTCCTGGCTTCTGACTGCTTCTGATACCTCCTATCAGAAGTTGCTTTCAGAGCCTGCTGCTCTACTTCCCTTTCAGAAGTTCTCTCAGTCAAACGCAACTCTTGCGCTTCTAGACTGCTCTGCAGCTCTTCAATTCTCATGGTGCTCAGATCTTTGGAATGTTCTATTGCTACCACAATGTAATCAAATTGAGAGGTAAGGGATCTCAATACCTTCTCCATGATTGTTTCTTCAGAAAGAGTTTCTCCACACGCTTTCATCTCATTAGTGATCAGAATCACTCTGGAGATGTATTCAGAAACCTTCTCATTATTCTTCATGTTGAGATTCTCATATTGCTTTCTCAAGGACTGAAGCTTCACCTTCTTCACTGATGCGTCACCACCATAACATCTAGCCAGTGTGTCCCACGCAACCTTTGCTGTCGTTGAATCTGCAATCTTCTCAAACACATATACATCAACACATTGATGAATGAAGAACAATGCTTTCTGATCCTTCTTCCTTACTTCCTTCTGCGTGTTTTTCTGTTCATCCGTCGCATCTGCTGCTACCGGAACATAACCATCAGTGACAAGATCTAGAACATCTTGAGCACCAAACAGTACACGCATTTGGATCATCCAACGATTCCAGTTTTTACCGTCAAATACTGGAAGTTTGGTGTTCATGTTTCCGTTTCCGTTCATCTTTCTACCTTGCACAGTACACTCAGATTTCTCACACAGTGTTTCCCAACCCACAGAATTAAAATTCTGTTCAGATTTTGTTCAAGATTCAACACGAATCTAAGAATCAAAATCAAACACACAAGACCTCACGTTCACTCGTGTTTCCTGTGTTTCCCAATGAATCCGAACCGGAGCTCTAGATACCAATTGTTGGTGCAAAGGTAGAATAAATGATGAACGGAAATATTCTATTAAGAGAATGACGGCTACAAAACATGATAAAGGTTACAATGATTGCCACCCTATTTATAAGCTAAAACTAGGGTTACTAGAATAGGATAAAATACTAAAATACCCTCTAACAAACTTAGGGGCTAAGAAAATAGTACAACTAATAAATATGAATTACTTCTAATAAACTATGTATGGCATGCTTGATGAAAAAGACTTTTGTAATGTAGTCTTATCAAACTTCTAGTTTAGTAGAGTCAAGTCTTCAAGGGATCCGGCCAATGTTGAGCTAAATTATAAGGATACACAATTTTATGAAAAATCCCAAATTTAACCTCAAGTATTGCAACATCTTATTGATTCTATATAAATAAATATAAATTAAAAATTTAAGTTAGAGCCTATGAATTAAGTGTGAGTTTACCATGAAATGGTAGAGAAGAGAGACCATTACTCTCATTAGGGATTGGGTAAATTTTGTTTTGTCGTGTTGCTGTATGATTTTTGTGCTCTATTGAATGATCTATGTGCATTCTTGTATTTTGATTCGATATATATGTGGATACCTTTGATAAGATAAGGTTAGTGTGATAACCCTGTTGATGCCTTTTGATAGGGCAAGATTAATGTGATAACCCTGTTTGATGACATAAGGCAAAAATATAATTTTGGAATAGTTGTACCTTGATTGTTATGGATGCTTATATGTGATGTTTGTTCATTTTTGTTATCCATGATTAACCAATGTGAATTGAAGTGATAATATATTCTGTTGGTGCCTTGCGATAAGGCAAAGGATGAATTTGACCTTTTCCCTATTTATGCATTATAATAAGGAGAGCATTAGAGTTTTCATCCTTAAATGGTTGAATATATGATGTTGTTGTCATAACATGTTAAATCTATGATGTTTGATCCATATTAATCAGTGTTGTATTTATTGTTGTGTTTTTGGGTGGTTAGAACTCAAATAGGTAAAATAGGCGGATTTCAAATTTATTCAATAGGGAGAAAAACTCAGAAAATCGCAGGTCGACATAGGAGGGGATTAATCGTTAGATGTTGGGATGTAACTACGGTGTTGTTGTTGTTGTTAAATTATTGTATGTCCTACATTATATGTTATTGTTATTATGAAAGAGGCATGTTCGTTAGTTTAGAAGTTGAGACTAGTGACTTGTCCCAAGCTCATAAGTTATGGCTTGGAGCTCAGATGTTAGGGCTCGAGGTTCAGATGTTAGGACCCAGTTCATATGAATAACCAAAGATGCGAATCATGAGTTCAGATGTTGGAACTTGTGATTTCTCCCAAACTCAAAGTGGGGGCTTAAAGCTCAGATGTTGGGACTCGGTTCAAGAACCAAATGTTGAGTTGGTACCAAATGTTGAGTGTCACGTCGTGTCGTGAGTCACATTACATATATTTGCATATTATTGTGAATGAGTGTGAGATTATTGTTATGTTGGTTATGTATTGAATGTATGGCATGTTGTATGTTTCTCTACCTTTTCTTAATGTTGTCCACCATGGACATCTTGCAGATAATCAAGAGTAGAATTTTATTGTTGTGAGTGGAAGATAGCTTCTTGGAGCTTACCTTCATTTATTTTATCAGTTATTATTTTTTGTTGTGTAACATTGAGAACATGCGTTTTTATTATGTTTTTAGTTAATAATGGATTATATGGTTTAAAGTATAATATTTTATTTGTGAAATTAAATTTTAAGTTGTTATTATGTTAATTTCCGCTGCATGTTGTTAAAAGTTTTCGAAAGTTTTTGGATGATTTTCGTAGTGACACATTAAATTGTAGATTAAATCTTTTTATATAATCTTCGAGGTTTAGGGTGTTACATAGTGGTATCAGCTCAGGTCGGTCCATTCGTCCAGGTTTTTGTAATGTTGATTGTTCCCTAGTATGCGACATGTGTGTGAAACACTGTTGATGCTAGTTTGTTTTTCTAACCGCTTGTCAGCGGGAGTGGGATTGAAACAAGTGGGGGAGAACCTTATGCTTCTCTTAGATGTTTTAGGTGTTGAGGGTTGGTTTAGTATGCCGTTGATTGCATGAGTGCAGGTGTTGTAGAGGATATGAGGTTTCTTAAATTCGAGGAGACTACGGGGTCAAGTTTCATGACATTGAGGCATGTAAGGATGTCTTTGAGGGAGAGTGCTCAAGTTTTGATGGTGTTCGCGTCCTTGAGAGGGGGAAGAGAGAGAATGATTATTGTTCTACCTGTTATGTATGAGTTTTCTGAAGTGTTCTCAGATAACATTAGTGATTTTCCGTCAAAGCATGAGGCAGAGTTTACTATAGACTTAGTACCTGGTAGTAGGCTTCTGTTGATGGTGCCGTATAGAATGTGTGCTTTAGAGATGAGTGAGTTGAAGAAACAGTTGGAGGACCTACTTGGGAAGAAGTTTGTTCGGCCGAGTGCTTCACTGTGGGGAGCATCGATGCTGCTAGTTAAGCAGAAAGGTGGTAGCATGTGATTTTTGTTGACTATAGATAATTGAACAAGGTTACTATAAAGAATAAGTATCCTCTTGTAGAATTGATGATTTCATGGATCAATTGGTTGGTTATTGCGTATTCAGTAAGATTGATTTGCGATCGAGTTATCATTGGATTCGTACTAATTTAAATTTTCTTTTTAAGATGACATTCTTGTAATTTGTCAAAAAAAATTCAAAAAACTAATAAACGAGTTCTAAATTAATAAGACTTAACATATAATGAATAATGAATTGGTATAGCAAGTATATAATATAACACACTTATACTTTATAAATGTTGGATTCTTAGTGATCACACGACACACCTACATTTTTTTTATTTTGAAATCTTTTTATGCTATTAAATCATGCACACATCTCATACTCATGAGTGATTTAGAGATTTCGTCAAATTTTCACACAAGGAATCTAACTTTATAAAAATATTAGTAATTTTATCAAATATATATTATATAAGGGATATGAAGTTCTTACTCTCTTAATAATGCTCATCTTACACTTACTCAAGTACGTCATAGCATTGAGTCATAAAATAACACAATGCATAAAGTTGTCATAACAAAGTCTTATCTAGAAAAGAAATTAAAAACTTCACTAATTTAATGTTTTTTTAGGATTTATGGACAACCATATTTCACAAGATTAGCACCAGTTTTAATTTCATGCACTTTTGAGTTTAAGAGACATACATTGAACCACAATCCAGCATAATTAGGGAACAATAATTTCAATGGGCAATGGTAAAATACATAAAAGACATAATCATTTAAATAATTTCAATGCACATTCTTAAAAGTTCAACCAAGATTTGTCTTATTTCGTTCCTTACTTAATAGTAATAGCTAAGTCACAAAGGACACAATGTTTACAAAATTTCTTACAATAAAAATTATGTTACTAAGAAGAATCTATCTAAATTTTACATTATTCATTGTAAATATGCTACGAAGCAGTAATCTACATAATTTCAATAAAAAAAAGTCAATTGTGAAGAAATAGGCAGGTGCGTACCTAATGATTTTGGATCTGGTCTCCACCACATATATCTGGTTTTATAAAAATTACTAGAAGGATTTAATTGAGACATCAGATCCTTTGTTGTTCTTTCTATTGCAATATTGGTGGTAGCGTGAGACCCTAAATCTTAAGACCAGACTCATAATAATTTCGTAAAAGTAAATATTGAACAAATATCTAGTTGTGAGTGCTAACACAAACGACACTACTGCTGATAATATTATTAATTAATAAAATCATAAAACTAAGTGTTGAGATTGACATCTAATACAAAAACGCTAAATCGCAAGCACAAGATGAGCGAAAATCAAATTTCTAGAATCTTCAAATACATATATATCAAAAAAAATTCTAAAGAGGAAGCCAGATCTTGAAAATAAATATTTTCTCTATTTGTCATTATGAATGAATATCTACAAAATTTCCATCAATATTTCACATATACGTAGATATGAAAAAGGTAGGAATTTCAAACAGAGACGGCTGAGCCTGAAGGTAAAAGAAGATGGGGGAAAATATGGAACTGGTTAACAAAACCTAATCTAAAAGGGTATCCATTATGTTTTGGGCTTAGATGCTCCAGATTTCATTTTTCATAAAAATGGTATGGATTTTTAAAAATGGATCAATTTGGTTACTAGGTCATTTAAGGATACACAATTTTATGAAAAAGCCCAAAGTTAATCTCGGGCATTACAACATCTTATTGATCCTATATAATGAAATATGAATTAATAAACTAAGTTAAAATCTACGAAAAAATATTTTGATCTCCATCGATGTCTCTTTAAATATTACAAACAAAGCAGAATATTGTGAAAACAATAGAGTTCAATAATTCAAATTCGGTAATACAAATGTTTTCAATGGAAAACTTAATTTCTAGTGAGTAAATGGAAAATTATGTATGGCATGCTTGATGAAAAAGACTTTTGTAATGTAGTCTTATCAAACTTCTAGTTTAATAGAGCCAGGTATTCAAGGGATCCGACCAATGCTTAGCTAAATTGTAAGGATACACAATTTTATGAAAAAAACCCAAATTTAACCTCAGGTATTGCAACATCTTATTGATCCTATTTAAATAAATATGAATTAAAAAGTTAAGTTAGAGCATACGAATTAAGTGGGAGTTTAGCATGAAATAATAGAGAAGAGAGACCATTACTCTCATTAGGGATTGGGTAAATTCTATTTTGTTGTGTTGTATGATTTTTGTGCTCAATTGAGTGATATGTGTGCATTATGTTATTTTGATTCGATATATATATATATATATATGGACACATTTGATAAGATAAGGTTAGTGTGATAACCCTGTTGATGTCTTTTGATAAGGCAAGATTAATGTGATAACCCTGTTTGATGACATAAGGCAAAAATATATTTTGGAATAGTTGTACCTTGATTGTTATAGTTGCTTATATGTGATGTTTGTTCATTTCTGTTATCCATGATTAATTAATGTGAATTGAAATGATAATATATTTTGTTGGTGCCTTGCGATAAGGCAAAAGTTGAATTTAAGCTTTTCCCTATTGATGCCTTATAATAAGGAGAGCATTAGAGTTTTCATCCTTAAATGGTTGAATGTATGATGTTGTTGTCATAACATGTTAGATCTATGATGTTTGAGCGATATTAATCAGTTTTATATTTATTGGTGTGTTTTTTGGGATGGTTAGAACTCAAATAGGAAAAATATGCGGATTTCAAATTTATTCAATAGGGAGAAAAACTTTGAAAATCGCAGGTCGACATAGGAGGGGATTAATCGTCTTATTTCAAATATAACTTGAGTTCCGTAAGTCCTTTTGGGGTGTCGTAAGTTGTGTTAGAAATAGAATTTGATGATCTTTCAAATTGAAGAGTTTCGTAATTTTATAATAAGTATATAATTTTTCGTTCTATTTTGAAATCAGACATTCTATTTTAGAGTTTATGTAAGAATTATTGTGATAGGACTGAAATGAAACGAAAACAACTGAACTTTCGTAAATCCTTTTAAGATGTGGTTAAATACTTTGAAAAGAGGGTTTAAATATATTTTAGACTGGAGAGTTTCATAATTTATCATAAGTCTATAATATTTGGTGTTATTTTGAAGTGAGACAATTGTAAGGTAAATCCAGAGTTTTGAGCAATTTTGAGTGTGAAGGCCTTTCGTTACCTTTTTGATAAGTTTAAGAGTCCTAGTTTGTTTTGGTTAGAGATTTTATAGAATTGTCAGAGTTTCTTTTAAGTTGTTTAGATTTGAGATTAGAATATATGATACACTTGAGTTGAGTTTGGACCACTGTTGACATTATAAAGTTACTTTAAGTAATATTTTTACTTATTTAAGGTTGTTAAGGCAAAAGAGTGAATATTGAGTTGTTGAGTAATTGATAATAATATTATTGAGTTGAATTGGGATTTGAGTAATATGACTCTTTAAAGTTATTTTGATAAGGCTAGAGTTGCCTTGAATAGTTGATGTCTTACCCTGTTGGTGGTCTGACATAAGTAATAATATGAATTACTCTGTTGGTGACTGGTATTGTGATAATAGGTTAATATTTTATATTGTTTATGACTATGTGTGAATATATGATGTGAAATAAAATTATAATTATGTGAATTGTTGTAAATGATTGGTGATGATTGTTAAGATGCGTTGTTGATGCGGTGAAATGCATGATTGTTTACGGTCAGATGTTGGGATGTAATTACGGTGTTGTTGAATTATTGTATGTCATACCTTATATGTTATCATTATTGTGAAAGAGGCATGTTTGTTATTTAGAAGTTGAGACTAATGACTTGTCCCAAGCTCATAAGTTAGGGCTTGAAGCTCAGATGTTAGGGCTCGAGGTTCAGATGTTGGGACCCGGTTCACTAATTTTATGTTTTTTTTATTAAATATTTCTTATTTTATTTTCAACCTTCCATAATTTCATTGCCCATTTATTTGGTGTTTTGAAGGACTTTATGGATTTTCCATTTTATTTCTATTTTAAAAATCATTTAAAAATACTTTTGATGCATTTTTATTTCATTTAATTACATTTTATATTTATGTGACCTTGTGAACTTTTGTTGGCCTTGGATCATGAAGGTTTGGAATTCAAGTCTCATCAAACTCAATGGATCTTAGGTGTTAATGGGGTGAAAACCATAATCCATCAAAATGGATGATTGATTTTGATGATGACTTGATCAAAATTTTGATCCAATTTGGGTGTGACTTCTCTTGATTCCTTCTTCTTCATCTTCTTCTTTTCCCTTTGATCAATTGGATGACTTGTGTCCATCTTGTTCATGATGTATGCATTGGTATTTGATGAACTTTGATAATTTCAAATCTACCTTCTAAGTGGTTATGAATCATTTAAGGTACTTTAGATTGATGCATAAGTTTGTCCTAAGTGTCATGAAGTGCGGATTGAAGTAATGGACCATCATCCTAGCCTTTGTGCTTGATCATCCCATTTCTTTTCTTTTTTTGTGGCATGGCTTTAGGAGAATAATTTACATATCATTTCTCTAGCATGTATTAACACAAACATTATTATTGACCGACCTCATATAGTTGTGACTTCTACATAAGTCCAATTACGATTGCTTAACATAACGTTAAATTTGTCCCAAAGGTAATGACATTTTTATAAGTGAGATTGTAAGTCTCTTATTCCCCATGGTATTATGTGAAAATATTGCTACTTTTCCATTTGTGAGAGGTAGTGACATACTTGTTGATTTTATCCAAGTTGGAGTCCTTCTTACAAATGATGTATAGGTTCATATTTTCATGTTTGTGAGTGGATAGTTGAGTGTTCTCCAAAAAATGACCAAAAACATCTTTTCACCTTTACTAACATCCCTTACTGACTCCTGACTTGTATTAACTTCTATTTTAATGTCATTTACTTTATGCATTTATTTTTTATATCATTTACTTTATACTTTATGTTTACCATTTCATATCATATTGTTTGTGATTATGTCATTTTGTTCTTTGTCCATTTGGACCTTTCTTTTATATTATTGTAAAGAATACACTAATAAGGGAAAAAACCTAAAAAGAATCTTGTTTCTCCTAACTCATGGACTTGTGGTTACTATCATTGGCATCATTGTGGAGTTATGAACTTAGAATTAGGATCTTAACCCTTGGTTTGGGACCTGTGACTTTTGAGACATTGGAATTCATCTGATACCTATGACTTTGGACTTCTCTGTGAAGACTTTTGGCTTGGTTACTTTGGGTTCATCTGATACGTGGATTATCATTTGCTTATCTGAGCTTGTGTGAGGCTTAATCCAAAGGAGGTAATTCTTGCTTGACTTACGTCATAAAACATGTTATCTCTTGGTTAGATCTTTCCTCCTTAGCTTTTACTTTATGTTTTAGGATAATCTCTTCTTCTTCTTCTTCTCCCTTTCTTAAATTTTCAAAATCTTCCCTCTCTTTTAAAACCTTCTTGCTTTTTTAACTTGAACCACTTTCTCAATAAACCTTGACTTTTGTCAAGTGATTTTCAAAACCTTTTTCTTAATAAATGCTAATTCATATTAAGCATATTTAGATCAATTTCAAAAGACTAAATAATGTATAACTCATTCAAACCATTTTGTGCCCTTATGCACTTTTCCTTTTAAAACTTTTCTCAAGGCATTAAACATGAGTCATTTCCATAGTTGAGTTATAATTCTCCCATCTCCATAGTATTGACGATAATTCTTTTCCATCTGTGGGAGCTAGTGGCATACTTGTTGATCCTTATCCAAGTTGGAGTCCTTCTCTTGATGATGCAAAGTTCTTATCTTGTGGGTGACTAGTTGAGTATTCTCCTTAAAATGACAAAATGTCTTTTCCATAAAAATGAATCAAAACAAACTCCTTTTTTTATTCTTACCACGAACTACGAGGTTTTGATCTTCCATTGCACTTTGTTGGTATGTAGGCATGAAACTTCAAAAGTCTTGGCAAACACAACATGAAAAATAAGAAAAAATATGCTTCTTTTCCCATCTCTCCAATCTTTTAATAAACAACACCTATTTCAAACCAAAATGTATATATTTTCAAAGAGATTCTCATGGAGTACCACGAATATTTAGGGTATTAATACCTTCCCTTTGCATAACTAACCCCCGAACCCTTGTTCTCTTTTTTATTAGTTTTATTTTAAAACTTCTTTGAATTTTTTTCTTATTTTTTCCCGTTTCCTATGGAAACAATAAAAGCGTGGTGGTGACTCTTGCTTTGCGAGTTAAGTTAATCAATAACTTAATTCAAAAAATTTATCGTTACACCAATAAACATGACGAGGAGAATAAATTCATGATCAATGGTCTAATATTTATGAATTCATTAAGTATTAAGAAGGATTTGAATCAATAGTCAAGACAAATCACTTTTAGAATCCGAGTGTGGAAATTTAAGATGACTCTCTTAAGTCTATCTTTGACGTAAAAATTCTTTTTGGATAAGTTTTATCCTTTTTACATTCTCTTTGTAATGGTCATGATTGATATTTTTGTATGACTTATTTTTCTTTAATAAACTTACAAGCTTATTTAAAAATGATGTGTTTCCGGTCGGGCCTCTTGAAATCTCTAGCTTTTGGAACTCTTCAATTTTAATTCACACATGTGAAACGAGTGTGTTTAGAAAACACTACCATATTTGAATGTTTTATTTAGTTTGTTTTGTTGTTAGATCATTTTATAAATTTGTTTGTTAATTATTTTGCATCACATATACATTAAACTATTTTAAAATTTTATTCAAGTAAGGACAAATTTTAGACCAAATGCGTGAGACAAGATGTACGATTGATTTATGACAGATGATATATTCTGGGGACAGATATCAGACACGATGTTTGGGACATTGTATATAAAAAAACAATTTGCAAGATAGATAGTAAATAACAATTAAAGAAATAAAGAACACAAGAAATTGTTAACCCAATTTGGTGAAACCCCATCTACGTTTGGGGGGAAATCTCCCAAGAAAGAAAATTCACTACTTTGAATTAGTACAATTAGTCTTATAAGAAAACCAACCCCATGATCTTCAAAGTATCTTCCTAATCCTAGTGACTTTCTATTTAGGACTCTCCTAAATATGATAAACTCTCACTTTCTCTCAATCACTAATCCTAAGTGATCATCTTCAATAATAACGATATTGAATGTTGAATTTACAACTCAACTAAGACAAACCAACAACTATGTCAAATTACTGAATCAATAATATGGTGTACACAAAACACAAATACTTTGTTCTCAATCTTATAGAATTAGTATCTCAGAAGAGAGTTTTACAACTCAACAAATAAACCAAACTATATGCCTTAAAATGTGAATTCAAGCACTAGAGTGGTGCACAACAATAATTCAAACAAAGACTCAAAAATAGAAACCCTAACACAAAGAGTCTTCAAAATGTGAACACCTCAAACTTGAGGCTTGAGTATCCTTAAATTACAATGTTTCTTCTGGTATTTTTCCAATGGAAATTTGATTTGATTTCGTCCAGAATATAGAAGATTTTGTTGATTTTTGTTTTCCACAAAAATCTCAAAATATATGATTTGTTATCAAATTTAAATCTCCATTTAAATTGATTTGATCTTTGCCAATCTTTAACAAACAAATCCACATAAATACACTGCTAAAATACATCAACAAATCTGATTGAAATCAATCAGAAATTTCTCTCCTAACAAAATCCATCATGACCGGCTAACAAAGACCAAATGTTGCACTACGCACATGCTAGAACATTGTGTTTCATATGTTACACCAGAACATCCAAATTAACTCTCTTCATGAACTGCAAAGTTTCTTTAAAAATTGAATCTTGGATTATATAAATCTGAATCAAAACTGCAATAAAATATGTTTGTTGTCAGAGATCAGATGTTTGCAGCACACATGTTAGAACATCATCTTTCACATGTGCCTCTTATGTACCAAAAACAACTTGACCATACTTCATATTATTTTACACTTGTCATACTTCTTAACATACTCAATGTTGTCTTGGACTATAGTGGGCTAATAGAAACTAAATCGGAGGAACCACCCTATGCATATAAATTTAGTAGGATGGTGAGGTATCCTCTAAGATTTAATGGATAAGTTTTTTTAGGTGGGCTCACACTTATTGCATTGTCTACCTGAATATTGATGTTCTGGTGGTGTTGCCGCATTGTGCAACATATTGTCAGTGTTTTTACCAAATCTATAACCTGCCTCCCAATAACCATTAATCAACATAAATTTATTTTAAAACTCCTAAAATTTATAACATTGAAATAAAACATTTAAATAATAAGGCCTTGTATACACTTAAAGTTCACAGGTAATTGGATTATAATTCAAAGTAATAGGCAACATATTTGTAGGTTATTAACATCACTACATAAGATAGAAAACTTTTGAGACAAGAGATCAACGAAATCAACGGAAAATCAATTGAGCAAGCTTTCTTAAAAAACTAAGGAAAACGTAAAACTCCAATATTTTCTATCGAAAGTTTTTCAGATATATTTTGTGCTAAAAACTATTAACCTTTTGGAAAAAAAAATTATCTAGTAAATTTATAAATCTCATATTTCAGTATAATTTAGTCCAATATTGGTCAGGTCCCTTGAAGACTTACTCTATTAAACTTCTACTAAATTAGAAGCTTGATAAGACTACATTACAAAAGTCTTTTTCATCAAGCATGACATACATAGTTTGCTATTTACTTACTAGAAATTAAATTTTCCATTGAATACATTTGTATTAACGAATTTGAATCATTGCACCTTGTTTCTTTCCCACAATATTATGCTTTGTTTGTAATATTTAAAGAGACATTGATGGAGATCAAAATAATTTTTCTTTTTTTCATAGACTCTAACTTAATTTATTAATTCATATTTATTTATATAAGATCAATAAGATGTTGCAATTCCCGAAATTGACTTTGGATTTTTTTATAAAATTGTGTATCCTTAAATGACTCAGTAATCAAATTGATCCATTTTAAAAAATTCATACCATTTTTATGAAAAAATCGAACCCGACGCATCTAAGCCCAAAACATAATGGATACCATTTTAGATTAGGTTTTGTTAACCAGTTCCATATTTTTCTCATCTTCTCTTACCTTCAAACCCAGCCCCCTCGGTTGAAATTCCTACTTTCTTCATATCTACGTTCATGTGAAATATTGATGAAAATTTTGTAAACATTCATTCATAATGACAAATATTGAAAAGATTTATTTTCAAGATCTGACTTCCTCCTTAGATGAATTTTTTTGATATATATTTGTATGAAGATTCTAGAAATTTGATTTTCGTTCATCTCATACTTACGATTTAGCATTATTGCATTATATATCGTTCTCAACACTTATTTTTATGATTTTATTAGTTAATAATATTATCAGCAATAATGTGCTTGTGTTAGCACTCGCAACTAGATATGTGTTAAGTATTATCAGCAATAGTGTCGCTTGCGAAATTATTACAAGTCTAGTCTTAAGATTTAGGCTCTCACACTATCACCAAAACTGCAATAGAAAGAACAACAAAGGATCTGATGCCTCGATCAAATCCTTCTAGCAATTTTTATAAACCCTGATATATGTGGTGGAGACCAAATCTAAGATCACCAGGTACGCACCGACCTATATCTCCAACACTGACTCTTTTTTGTTTATTGAAATTATGTACATTACTACTTCATAGCATATTTACAAAAATTAGAGAATGATGTAAATTTTAAATAGATTCTTCTTACTGACATAATTTTTATTGTAAAAACTTTTGCAAACATGGTGACATTTGTGGCATAGTTATTACTATTATGTAAGGGACAAAATAAGACAAATTTTGGTTGAATTTTTATGAATTAGCATTGGAATTATTTAAATCCTTTATGTATTTTACCGCTACTCATTGAAATTATTTTACCCTGATTATGTTGGATTCTGGTCCGATGTATGTCTCTCAAACTCAAAAGTGTAGGAAATAAAATTTGGTGCTAATTTTGTGAAATGTGGTTGTCTACCAATCCTAAAAAAACATAAAATTAGTGAAGTTTTTAATTTCTTTTCTAGGGAAGACTTTGCTATGACAATTTTATACATTGTGTTATTTTATGATTCAATGCTATGATGTAATTGAATAAGTGTAAGATGAGTATTATTGACAGAGTAAGGTATAAATATTTAAATGAATTTTATATCCCTTATGTAATAAATATTTGATAAAATTACTTATATTTTTATAATGTTAGATTTCTTGTACTCGTGAGTATCAGATACGTAGATACGTGCATTATCTAATAGCATAAGACGTCAAAATAAAAAACGATAGGTGTGTGGTGGGATTACTAAGCATCCAATGTATAAAAAATATAAAGTGTAATATATTATATAGTTTCTATACCAATTCATTATGTGTTAAGACTTAATTTTGAAATGTGTGAAAGATTGTTGGACACATGTTTCGGTCTTTTGAACCATTTGCTTCATCTAGTATATTAATTAGAAAAAATGGATTTTTATAATTTAAAAAATATCACACTTAAATCATTATCATGGAGCATATATGTGTAGCATTCGGGAACACCAAAGGTATATGTCACGTAAATGTGTCACTTTTGTAAATGTGTCACTTTTGAAACAATTTAAGAGTTTTTTTATTTCATTGTATCATTCATCTTTTATGTTTATTGTATGTGTTATTTGGCATGATTTTCGGTAACTATGTTATATTATTGCTTAAATTGCTTTTATTTATGTTTAGGCATTTTCAATATTTACATCATTCTACATGAGTGATGTGTTATTGATGATCTTATTTTTGCAAACGCCTATGTATGTTCTATCAGTATATGTGTGATATAAGATACTTTTTATGGATTACTTTGTCTCTTTTTGATGTTGTCAAATGGGGACAAGCATCAAGAAGATGAAGTTGGGATGCATACATTCAGGGGGGCCCTTCATGAAGACACAAAACACACCGTCTCAAGTTTTTTCATCATTAAAAAGGGAGAGTATGTGAGTGCAACTTCCAGTTATATGTATTTTGTATGATGTCAAAACTAGGATACTTCAACGTTTTTGTATATTGGATGGTATCCTCCGAGTCTTAATGTGCATCTTAGCATTAGGAAATGTTCTAGTTAGAATGGATACCCTTTTATATTAGGTTTTGTTAACCGGTTCCATATTTTCCCCATCTTCTCTTACCTTCAAGCTCAGTCGCCTCTGTTTGAAATTCCTACTTTTTTCATATCTACGTTCATGTGAAATATTGATGAAAATTTTGTAGATAATGACAAATATTGAAAAGATTTATTTTCAAGATCTGGCTTCCTCCTTAGAATTTTTTTAGTCATATATAACTATATGAAGATTCTAGAAATTTGATTTTCGCTCATCTCGTGTTTACGATTTAGTGTTGTTGCATTAGATGACAATCTCAATACTTATTTTTATGATTTTATTAATTAATAATATTATCGGCAGTAGTGTCACTTGTGTTAGCACTCACAACTAGATATGTGTTCAGTATTTACTTTTGCGAATTATTACGAGTCCGGTCTTAAGATTTAAGGTCTCACGCTACCACCAATAGTGCAATAGAAAGAACAACAAGGGATCTGATGCCTCAATTAAATCATTCTAGTAATTTTTATAAAACTTGATATATGTGGTGGAGACCAGATCCAAAATCATGAGGTACACACCTGCCTATTTCTTCACAATTGACATTTTTTTATTGAAATTATGTACATTACTTCTTCGTAGCATATTTACGACGAATAATGTAAAATTTAGATAGATTCTTCTTAGTAACACAATTTTTATTGTAAGAAATTTTGCAACCATTGTGTCATATGTGGCATAACTATTACTATTAAGTAAGGAACAAAATAAGACAAATCTTGGTTGAACTTTTAAAAATGTGCATTGAAATTATTTAAATGATTATATCTTTTATGTATTTTACCATTGTTCATTGAAATTATTGTGCCATAATTATGTTGGATTGTGGTTCAATGTATGTCTCTTAAACTCAAAAGTGCAGGAAATTAAAAATGGTGTTAATTTTGTGAAATGTGGTTGTCCATAAATCCTAAAAAAATATAAAATTAGTAAAAATTTTAATTTCTTTTCTAAGTAAGACTTTGCAATGACAACTTTATGCATTGTGTTATTTTATGATCCAATGCTATGACGTACTTGAGTAAGTGTAAGATGAGCATTATTAAGAGAGTAAGAACTTCATATCCCTTATATAATATATATTTGATAAAATTACTGTTATTTTTATAAAGTTAGATTTTTTGTGTGAAAATTTGACGAAATCTCTAAATCAATTCTGATTATGAGATGCGTGCATGATCTAATAGCATAAAAGATGTGAAAATAAAAAATTGTAGGTGTGTCGTGTGATTGTAAGAATCCAACATTTATAAAATATAAGTGTACTATATTATATACTTGCTATACCAATTCATTATAGGTTAAGTCTTATTAATCTAGAATTCGTTTATTAGTTTTTTGAATTTTTTTTTTTGACAAATTACATGAATGTCATCCTTATAATTTACCCCAACATGGTCTAGTCTACGTGAAGACTTGACTCTACTAAACTAGAAATTTGATAAGACTACATTACAAAAGTCTTTTTCATCAAGCATGACGTACATAGTTTGCCATTTGCTCACTAGAAATTAAGTTTTCCATTGAAAACATTTGTATTACCGAACTTGAATTATTGAACCCTGTTTTTTTTCATAATATTTTGCTTTGTTTGTAATATTTAAAGAGACATCGATGGATTTTTTTTTAAAATAACCATTTTTTTAAAAAAAATCGAAAATAACCAATAATTCAAAAAAAATATCAAAATAATTAGGTTTAGAAGAGGATGCGCCAGATGAATTGGGGCATCCCCTAACCATTAAGAGGAGCCGCCAATAGCATTGACGCATGCATTGGACTCCTCATGAGGAGGCGTCAATGCTATTGGCGCATGCATTGGCCCTCATGAGGAGGCGCCAATGCTCCTGGCTCCTTTGTGCAATGGATGGTGTATGCGCCAATTCATCTGGCGCATACACCCCTTGTATTTTTTAAAATTTTAATTTTGTTTATTTAATAAATAAAAAATAGTAATAGAAAATAAATAAATTTATTGATGATGTAATAATTGGTTACATTGGACTGACAATAAATCAATGACCGACCCGATTATAACGTCCCCCTGTTCTACATCCAGGTGCGTTAGTTTGTCTCCGAGATCTCCCACGATTTTCTTGAGGTGTTTGAGATTTTTGTGTGCTGACCTGATCGAGCGATGGCTGGTGGGATGGTCCAGCGGAAATTCCAGCGGTATTTAACAGATGTGTCATCATTTGTTCCCAATATCTGGAGGGGATCTGGCCAGCGACACTTCCGTAATGGAGTTCGGTGCCCATGACATCGTAGTTAGGCTGTTGGGGTTGGGTGGACTGGGGACGATATAGTTGCCCAAATTGGGTCATTGAGTCGTTTTAGAAACGAAGCAATGGTTCGTGGGGCGTACTATAGTTAAACAATGGTTGGGTGTTATGTTGATGAGATGTTTGGGTGGTCATTGGTGGGGGGCTACGATGAAGTGACCCATATGAATCATATGGGCTTTAGACGATTGTGGCTGTGGGGTTTGATTCTTGGTATTGTGTTTGAGTATATGGTATGAATGGATTGCGATAACGGTCAGCGTTGGAGCCACATGACAACAAATCTTGTGGAATCTATGAACTCTGTCTTCAAAGGCATCCGTAACCTACCTATGACCGCTTTGGTGTTGGCAACATATTTCAGGCTAGGGGCGTTGTTTGAAACCAGACGCTCAAAATGTAGTTCAGTGTTGCAATCTGGACAGTTGTTCAGTGATGCTTCAATGAAATTCATCAGATATGAAGCTATCAAAGTAAACACACACGTGGTTACGGTCTTTGACCGTACTAAAGGTTGGTATAATGTTGTCGAGTCCATGAGTCACAATGAGGGCATACCGATGGGATAGTATAGAGTCGAACTAGATAGAGGTTGGTGCGACTACGGAAAGTTCCAAGCCTTTCGTACCCCCTGCTCCCATGTAATTGCGGCATGCTCAAAGGTTCGAAGAGATCTATCATACTTACTATCTGAAGTTTACAAAGTCGTCAGCCTTTCAAATGTTTATAAATTAGTTTTTCCGTAGTGGCAAAAGAGGATTATTGGCCAGAATATCAAGGGGACATCGTCTGGCACAACGAAGTTATGTGAAGGAAAAAAAAGAGTCGCCCAAACAGCACCCGGATTTGAACCGAAATGGATACGGTGAACAAAATGGTTAGACTATGTAGTTCATGCCGTCAGCCAGGTCACAATCGTAATAACTGCCATAGTGTTGGAACGAGCACAACCAGATAAATTCACATGTACCTCTATTGCAATATATGAAAAACTAAATTTATTTCATATTAGACGTCTGTGACGAAAGTACCATTACATAAACACTAACACAAATAATTATAATAACTAGAATACAAGAACTATGTGATTCCAACTATCAAAATAATTTTGAACATATAATGCATCATCCTACAAGCATCTTGGTCGATCTTAATATCCACTTGTCATACCCTAAATTTTACCCCGCCTAAAGGCATTCATTTACATTTCAAGCATATGTATTTATCAATTCGCATCCATTCATTGACATAAATTATTCCATTTTTAAAATTTTTAATTTCATTTTAATACATTTATTTGCATAATTTTCATTAGAATTTTTTCTATTTCAATTTACCAATTCACATAAAAAAAAAGACATTCATTCATATTCATAAATCATTCAATCTTTTTTTTAATGGCATGTATTTGCATAATTTTCCTTAGAATTTTTTTATTTATTTCAATATGACCTTCATTCTTAATCATTCATATTCATAAATTATTCCTTTTTTTTTAATTTCATTTCAATGACATTTATTTAATTTTCTTTAGATTTTTTTTTATTTACCAATTCACATAAAAAAAAAATAGGATTTTCATTCATAAGCATTCATATTTATAATAAGATTTTCATTTACCATGTCATTCATACATTTGTTTTTCATAAGTTTTCTATCATACACTACATGCCCATAATTATTACTTAGGTTCTATTTTATGTTGAGTAGTAGTAATAATAATAATTAAAGTTTGTTAAAAAAAAATTATTTTGATTCTCTTAATTGTTTTCATACATTTGTTTGGTCTTGTCATGGTATTGTTCTCAGGTTATAGCAAGGGATTTTTTATGTTGAGTAGTACTAATAATAATAATTAAAATTTGTTAAAAAAATAATTTATTTTGATTCTCTTAATTGTTTTCATACATTTGTTTGGTCTTGTCATGGTATTGTTCTCAGGTTATAGCAAGAGATTTTTTATGTTGAGTAGTAGTAATAATAATAATTAAAGTTTGTTAAAAAAAATTATTTTGATTCTCTTAATTGGATTTAAGTAAAATATTTGGTCACATTTTGTAAATAAATGTCATTGCTCTATCTTAAAATAAATAAAAAATAGTTACATTTAATTTTATTTATCTTCTACATCACAAATATAGAAAAAATTCAGAAAATATAAAAATAAGTTTTTACATTATAATAAGGTACAATTTTTTGTACAATAACAAATTACATTTAAAAAAAGAAAAGCATGGAACCCCTTCAAACTATTGTGTTATCTGTGAGACCATTTTTCTGCTCATCAACCTTAGTATCAACTTGGACAAGTGACTTGGAGCAGAAAAATAATATCAAGTTAGCATCAATTGGGAAAGAATACAAAGGCAAACAGAAACCAAGCAGAAAAGCAAATGGCAGTACATTACTTTTTAAGACAAAACATGAATTTTCACTAAAATGTTAAGGCAACGCTTGTCCTCTTAGAAAGAATTTTGGAACCCACTACCAATGGCATAAATTTGACAGCAAGGACCAATCCTTACCTCTGTGCAAACCCTATAAAATCACAGTATAAAAAGGATCTTTTTTTTTGAAATGAGGGGGCTGGAAAAAATTTATTCTCAACAATCCATTCAGTTCACACACATAAACAACAGAATTTGAAATCATCCATTCATTATAATCCAACAAAACAGAGAGAAAAAACAAAAAAAACTAAGACACTACTGCATAATTACCTGAAAGCAAGACAAAGTCGCTTCCTTTCCTCCTTTCCGATAGCAGGTAGTCCTCTTGTGCCCTTAAAACCACTTTGTACCTATTCCTTTCTGTTTTGCATTTTAATAAAAAAATTGCAATCGATGTAAATGTTGTGGTTGAGTGTTGGCCATCCGAACGCGGTTGAGTGTTGGCCGTCATTATCACGGTGGGTGAGATGGCCATTATCACGGTGGGTAAGACGGCCAGAATCACGGTTGGGTAAGGCCATATCGTTGTGTGTCTGTTGAAGTGGCCGGAAGCATGAGCGTGTGAGCGGACGATTGAGTTTGTATGAGGGCCAAAATCGATTGAGAGGAAGGATTGTGGTTGGATTCATTGAAACAGATCGTGAGGAAGAGATAGAGAGTGGACGGTCGTTTATTTCTTTCTTTTAGAACGTCGAAATGTTGTTTGGAAGAGACAAAGTGTGAGCGGAGGTTTGGAATTCTAGGGTTGTTGGCTTGCTATTGGTTTTAGTTAGGTTGAGCTGGGTTGAACCCGACCCGCTCTAGGCCCAGTCCAACTATTTTTTTCCTTTATTTTAAACTTTCAGTGAATTTTGTTACTTATATTAATTAGTACATCTACCTTCTAGCTAGTCATTCATGGTTGGGTGGTTGATGCACTCTCTACTTTCTACTATGTCATGGGTTCAATCCTTGATGTTAGCAAATTTTAAGTTTACTTGTTTTTATTTTTTTTATAATTTTCATTCTATTGATTCTCTTTTTATAACTTCTTCTGATTTTATTATTTATTTTTATACCCTTTTATTTAATCCATTTTTTGAAAAAAATATTTGTAGATTTTATTTTTTCCATTTTAAATTTTTAAGTGTGTTGTAAATACCTTTTTACTTATTTGTTTATTTACACTTGACTTATTTTTGGGGTCTTTTTACAATGAACTTTTAAACAATACCAACTTAATTTTCAATAATTTCAAACCTTTGTACATTAATCATTTTTAATTTAATTTCAAATCATTTTCATAAATAAGTTGGAAGAAAAAGATTACCTGGATGAAATATCCAATCGTAATCCCGAATATTAGGCCCAAGTTGTAAGAGCTTGTAAGCCCTATGTATTCGTCTTCTCTTCAAAACGCTCCAATATTCAAATTATTTTCATAAGTGAATCTGAAGAAAAAGATTACCCTGGATGGAATATCCAGTCGTAATCCCGAATATTAGGCCGAAGTTGTAAGAGCTTAGAGGCCATATGTATTCGTCTTCTCTTCAAAATATTTTTAAATATTCAAACGTATTTTTCTCAATAAAATCTGAAGAAAAAGATTACCCTGGATGGAATATCCAGTCGTAATCCCGAATATTAGGCCCAAGTTGTAAGAGCTTGTAAGTCCTATGTATTCGTCTTCTCTTTAAAATATTTGTAAATATTCAAACGTCTTTTCTCAATAAAATTGAAAGAAAAAGATTGCCTGCGTGAAAGGTCCAGACGTAGTCCCGAGTATTAGACCCAAGTTATAAGAGCTTGCAAGTAATAAATATTCGTCTTTCAAACCCAAAAATGCATCCAACCAATCAAACTATTTTTTGCCGCCGTGCGATTGATCAGAAAAACCTTTTCAAAACGAAAGACATCGTGTTTTAAGGTGATGTAAAGCAATGCCTCGGCTACAATTGTTGAGTTGAGATAAGTGACGTTTTTCCGAATGTTGATTTGTAAATCCATTCGATGTGTGGTATATGTCCGCTCCTCATCTGTTTTGGGTAAAACAATGTTTTCGTCGATTAATACAATATAGCTTTCGCTAAAATTGACCAACAAACAAACATTTTCTACCCAGAACTACGTAAGCCTTAAGTTCTCTATTGAGATACGTAGGAGCAGGATTGCGAAATCTTGTCAGACCCACTAATAAAAAAACTTAGGTTTAGTCCTTCGTTAAAAATCCAAAAATATTCTCCTCTCACCCTTTATTTCTTTCCCACCTAATAACTCGAGACGCCTAACATTTCTAAACTAACAATAACGCACACAATTAACCTAATGGTTCCCGTTGAGTACAACGGACGTGATGGGTGCTAATACCTTCCCCTTTCGTAATCGACTCCCGAACCCTGATTTGGTTGCGATGACCATAATCATTGTCGTTCTTTCTTGGGTTTTATCGATATTTCCCCTTTCCTTTTAGGAATAAATAAAGTTCAGTGGCGACTCTGTTTAGTCCATCATGTGAGCGTGCGATTGCGCTTCGCTAAGTCGTGTTCTCATTTTTTGAGGTGCGACACCACTCATTCGCGCATTTCTCCGTTTTGATTGAACATGGACACAAGCCATTGTATTCTTCTAATCCTTTCACCCTCTCCAATTTCTCCCTCTAACCAACTATACAACGTCCGATTAAGACGTTCAAATGTATCTGTGTTCCAAAGTCGAATATGTACCGGAGTTGCAACGATGGAAAATATTACATCAGCATTTCGTTTCTAAATGTATGCAAACATTGTTAAAAAAGAAAAACTTGAAGGTGATGGTGGTTGAACTAGAGAAATTATGGTATTAGGAGATGATTTTGAGTGAAAAATATTGGATCCAAGGCGTGGTATTTATGGAGACTGAATATTAAATGTACATGACATGCATGCGCCAGAGGGATTGGCGCCCACATGGCAGGACATGCAGGCGCCAGAGCAATTGGCGCCCACATTGCAAATTGCACCTAGGCGCCAGGAGCATTGACGCCTCCTCATGAGGGCCAATGCATGCGCGAATAACATTGGCGCCTCCTCATGAGGAGCCCAATGCATGCGCCAATGCTATTGACGCCTCCTCTTAATAGTTAGGGGTGCGCCAATTCCTCTGGCGCATCCTCTTCTAAACCTGATTATTTTGTTTTTTTTAATTATCGGTTATTTTCGATTTTTTTTTGAAAAAAATGGTTATTTTAAAAAAAAAATCCATCGATGGTGATCAAAATATTTTTTTTCGTAGACTCTAACTTAATTTATTAATTTATATTTATTTATATAGGATCAATAAGATGTTGCAATACCTGAGATTAACTTTGGGCTTATTCATAAAATTTTGTATCCTTAAATGACCCAGTAACCAAATGGATCCATTTTTAAAAATTCATACCATTTTTATATTAGGTTTTGTTAACCAAAACATAAGCCCAAAACATAATGGATACCCTTTTAGATTAGGTTTTGTTAACCAGTTCCATAATTTCCCCATCTTCTCTTAACTTCAGGCTTGGTCGCCTCTGTTTGAAATTCCTACTTTTTTCATATCTACATACATGTGAAATATTGATGAAAATTTGATAGATATTCATTCATAATGATAAATAGTGAAAAGATTTATTTTCAAGATTTGGCTTCCTCCTTAGATTTTTTTTTTGATATATATCTATATGAAGATTCTAGAAATTTAATTTTCGCTCATCTCGTGCTTGCGATTTAGCGTTTTTGCATTAGATGTCAATCTCAACACTTATTTTTATGATTTTATTAATTAATAATATTATCAGCAGTAGTGTCGTTTGTGTTAGCACTCACAACTAGATATGTGTTAAGTATTTATTTTTGCGAAATTATTACGAGTTTGATCTTAAGATTTAGGGTCTCACGCTACCATCAATACTGCAATAGAAAGAACAACAAAGGATCTGATGCCTCAATTAAATTCTTCTAGTAATTTTTACAAAACCCGATATATGTGGTGGAGACCAGATCCAAAATCATCAGGTACGCTCCTACCTATTTATTCACAATTGACTTTTTTTTATTGAAATTATTTACATTACTGCTTCGTAGCATATTTACAACGAATAATATAAAATTTAGATAGATTCTTCTTAGTAACACAATTTTTATTGTAAGAAATTTTGCAAATATTGTGTCCTTTATGGCATCGCTATTAGTATTAAGTAAGGAGCAAAATAAGACAAATCTTGGTTGAACTTTTAAGAATGTGCATTGAAATTATTTAAATGATTATGTCTTTTGCTCATTGAAATTATTATACCCTAGGATTGTGGTTCAATGTATGTCTCTTAAGCTCAAAAGTGTACGAAATTAAAATTGATGTTAATTTTGTGAAATGTGGTTGTCCATAAATCCTAAAAAACATAATATTAGTGAAGTTTTTAATTTCTTTTCTAGGTAAGACTTTGCTATGACAACTTTATGCATTGTGTTATTTTATGATCCAATGTTATGGCGTACTTGAGTAAGTGTAAGATGAGCATTATTAAGAGAGTAAGAACTTCATATCCCTTATATAATATATATTTGACAAAATTACTAATATTTTTATAATGTTAGATTTCTTGTGTGAAAATTTGACAAAATCTTTAAATCACTCGTGAGTATGAGATGCGTGCATGATCTAATAGTATAAAAAGATGTCAAAATACAAAATTGTAGGTGTGTGGTGTGATTGCCAAGAATCCAACATTTATAAAATATAAGTGTACTATATTATATAGTTGCTATACCAATTCATTATAGATTAAGTCTTATTAATCTAAAAGTCGTTTATTAATTTTTTGAATTTTTTTGGACAGATTACATGAATGTCATCTTAAAAGTTGTTACGAAATCGTTCTTTTAAGTATTTATCAAAAAAAATTTGAAATGTGTGAATGATTGTTGGACACCTGTTTGAGTCTTTTGAACAATTTGCTTCATCTAGTATATTAATTAGAAAGAAAAAAAAAGGATTTTTATAATTTAGAAAATATGACACTTAAATCAAGATGGATGTTAAATTTTAAAACATGTTTGAAGTTGAAAAGCACGAAGAGCGAAGTTTGAGCAACTCTATGACCTTTGTCTGAAGCTGTTACTCTTATTACTCTTTTCGCGCTTCATTCTTAATTTCAATCATTTTCAACTTCACCCTTTTTCTCACCACTCTCCATCGTCATCATTTTCACAATTCCATTTCTCAAAAAATAAAAATCTCAAGTTAACACATCAATTCTCTCTGCTCTTATAAACCCTAACAGAGATGGAGTTTGAAGGAAACTCTGATAATGCTGGTCGCCGCGTCAACTTGTCAAATCTTGCACCGGTCGCACCCGATCAATCCGGCGATGGTTTACCTTTTGCGCCAGAAAACTTTCCGAATCCCGGCGACATTTGGCGGTGGAAAGCTGGCAGGAGAATTTCATCTAACGGTAACTTTAGGGACCGGTATCTGTATCTTCCTCGTCGTCTTGCTGCCTCTTACCGCGGTGGATTTAAAAGCAAGCTTGCCGTTGAACGCCACGTCAAAGAGTTCTTCCCTGACGCTAACATTGTTGATTTCTTCGCTTCTTTCAGCTGGACTATTCCTTCTGGTCTTCCTGGTATTTCTCTTTGCTCTCTTCTCATTTTGTGATTCTGTGAAATCCAAGTCCAAAGGGCTTTTGAGTATTCAAACCTGTTATTTAGAAAAACAGTCTCTGTTGCGGTGAATACCGCCGCAACAAATTGTGAATAATTAGTATCTGAATCTTCATCTTCCGATACTATTCACCGTTTTGATGATAAAGAACAAATTGTGATCAGTTCACACCGCAATCACTGTTTTGTAAAGCTTTTCTGCACCTTTAGATGATTATACGCTGTTGTTCTGCATTGTAGGCAATATGAATCCTGTAGCTGCTGATGGACTTCTTCATCAGTTAGAATTGAAAGAGCAGCCTGAATCTGATTCTGACATTGGTGGATGCAAAGCTGGAAATAAGACCTGCACCAGTTTGATTTTGGAAGAACAAATAGAAAATTCACCTGTTGCACCGTGTGATATCTGTTGCGTTGAATCTAAATTTTGCCGCGAATGTTGCTGCATTCTTTGTTACAAATCAGTTGATTCGGCTTATGGCGGCTATAGTTATATCATGTGCAAAGTAAAACTAGGCGATAACATTTGCGGCCATGTCTGTCATCTGGAATGCGCTCTTCGATCTTATTCGGCTGGCACGGTTGGAGGAACCATTGGATTGGATGCTGAGTATTTTTGCTGGCGCTGTGATGGGAGGACTGAACTCATTTCTCATGTTAATAAGCTTCTACAGACATGTGAAGCTATTGATACAGATGATGACGACGGTGATATTAAGGAAAAAATTCTAAAGCTTGCTATTTGCCTCTTGCGCGGTTCAGAGAAAACCACTGCAAAGGAGCTTATGAGCCGTATTACATCGGCCATGTCAAAGGTATTGTTTAATTAATTTCTTGTTTTTCCTCTAATAAATCATAAAAGACAATATCATGATGAATTTGGTCTTTTACTTCAGCTCAAACATGGGACTGATACTGAAGATATTTTGAACGTTGGTGCCAAAATTACAGCTAATTCTTCAGGTAAATGTTCTGATAATATTACTTATTACTTTTGCACTGGTTGTATGCTAATGAAGTAAGTGTATATAAAATGCCGAAAAGAATATGATTAAGTCATGAATATTTTGTTTACCAACAGGTTACGGCAATACTGCGATGGAAACTACAGATGTCGACGAAGGTTCTTTAAAGCATTTAAATGTTCAAAAAGGAACAAAATCTTTTCGTTATGAATCAGAGTTATCAAAACTTGATGCTGAGTTTGATAAGGCTATGGAGGATCTTGAAAAATCTCAAAAGTTTGAATATAAGCTGGCAGAGGAAAGCCTTCATACACATAAGGAATATTTACTAAATATTTCTCAGCAACTCGACAATGACAAGTCCGACTTAGCAGGGCAATCCAGCACGTCTGGCTCAAGTGTCTTGCTTCAGACTATTGAGAAAAAAAATGAAGAGCTAAGGCAGGAACTGAAGAAATTTGAAGAAATGAAGAAGATAGCTAATGGTTTTGGCAGCACATCCAAAGAAGTTTTAGACAAGCACTTTGGCTTGTAAATTGCATTCTTAAAATGAAAGGCTTATCGAGATTACAGACAAGGCTTGAATAAATTGCCTATGGGCCATATGGCTAAGGTTTTACTGCCATATAATAATAAGTAGGAACTAATTCCTACAAAAACAGCCTCTATTTATTTATTTTAATTGCAATAATATCTTTTGAGACTCAAGTTCACCATTTATACCACCAAGTCTCTATCTGAAAAATAGGCTGAATTATGTCTGTGGTCTTTTATGTTAGCCTCTCAAATTCTAGATAGATTTTTTTTTGCCCCCAAAATCAAAATGGTCTTTAAGTCTCCAAATGTGCTTCTTGTGGTCCTTTTTTTGGACTTCTTTTAAACTCTGTTAAATACTTTGTGTTGTGGAGATCCTGAGCAAGCAAAAGAATCCTAAATAAAATTATTACATTGAGAGTATGTTATGATGTGTACACTACATGACAAGATATTATTCATTTTTAAATATATATTTATGCCTGTCTACATAAATCTAAATATGGTTAGTCATTTTAATTCACATAAATCCACTTCTACAAACATAATAACTTTTGTAGGAGAGCTGTATCTTGCCCATTAAATTAACAGAATTTGTTCATTCCTTATAGAAGCCGAGTATAATGTATCATTCGGAGCATCTAAATAATCATTAGGTGCTGAGTAAGAAAAATTTACGTTTTTCTCGTGCAAAATCTAGAGTGCTATCTATTTCAATAAAAACTCAACATTTCACATCAATATTTGTTTTTCCAGATGTTTATGACTTATTTGAAGGCGTTTTGATTTTTAGTTTTTGAAATTAAGTTTGTAAATACAACACTAATAATAACAAAGTTGCATTTCATTAAGGGATCAAATTCCGCGGAGTTGTTTTATTCAAGACTATATTTTAATATATTAATTTTGAGATAATTTATTTTTTATTTTATTTTTTATGTTTGTAAATCAATTTTATAAAAAAATTAGTTATTTAAATTATTTATATCAATATTAAAAAATCGATTAATTATTAATATGGTTTTAACCAAATCCATATTTTGAATATGATATTAATATGACTCTATATTTTGGATTAGGGGTATAATTGATTCCGTTTGGATCGGTTTTTTTATTAAAAATTGTCTGAACCAATGATATCTCCACCGATTTGGTTTAGTTTGACTTTTAGTGTTTTTTAAAAATGGAACCAAACAAAACTAATCAGTTTTATTCGGTTTGGTTGATCGGTTTACAACATTTTTTTCAAATATTATATTCATTTGTATTTTTTGTTATTATGTTTTTCAGTATATTTTATGCTATTATTTTTTCAAATAATACATTTCATATAATATATTTCATGCTCTTCTTTACAAAGAACTTACAAGTTGTTCTTAATTCATACGAAACATTGACATGCTTTTTATTGCATAATAAAATAAGTTCACTATCGAATAAAAAAGTTGACACTTTGCATGAAAAGATTGAGAAGAGATTTGAAAGCTTAACAAATAAAATGCAGCAATAATAACAAAAGATTTCAATACACATAAATTAATATGTTTCATGCCTCAAACACATATCAAAACTATTTTGTAACAAAATTAGAAGGAAAATCATTGAAGAAGAAACAAAAAAAAGGTAAAAAAGAAGAAGTTGAAAACTAATGGAGAGAAATTGATCACGAATAAGACAATTATAACCTACAAAAATGACAGTAGTGGTGGGCAATCAGAGAAAGATTAACTAGGTATTTATAATCATCGGTTCGGTTCATCGGTTTGACAATTCCAAGAAACTAAAATCGAGAACCGAACCAAATCACTTTGGTTTTTATTGGTTTGGTTTGATTTTTAAACCAAACAAAAAACAATCAATTTTTTCGGTTGGATTTGGATCGTCAATTTAATTGGTTTTTTCTGATTCGGTTATATTTTGGACATTCATATTTAAAATAAAAACCAAATTAATCAATTTTTAAAAAATGAAAATATTTTTTTCGTCTTGAAAAAATTATTTTTTTATAATTATTTTTCTATTTTGAAAAAAAAATGATGAAAAAAAATTTAAATTTGTTTTCAGTAAATAAAAACAACTGAAAAATAAAAAAATATTTTTTTTACAAAAATAAAAATATATGATTTTTTTTTCTTAAAATAAAAAATATGATTTTTTTATTTTTGAAAATAAATATTTTTTCTTAAAATAAAAAAATAAATTATTTTTAAATAAAAAATTCTTGCATTTTTTTAAAAAATTAAATCAAATTTAATTATAAAATTAGTTATGCATGTAACGGTTAATAATTTGTTTATAACTATTTTATAACAATCTAATCCAATTATGATATTTTGATTTAATAACCTGTTATAACATATGAATTATTTATGATGAGGTATTGGTTATGAAAATTAAATGTCTATGAGCATCCCTAACTCAATATTGACTACCGAAGCTTCAGAATTTTCCCAAAAAATTAAATAGATAAAGAAATTGAGATTTTAAAAGGACGATTTAGAATTCCATAATCCAATACTTCGACAATTCCCTAACTGCATTAGAGAACCAACACAAATTCTTTGGACCAATCTTACTAATTGACAATAAGTCTCACCATCATATGTAATCCCTCTTGCTAAGGGAGATAAAGGATAGAAAGTTGAGACTGCTAGAGTTAGGTTGACAATTCCAAAAAACTAAAATTGAGAATCGAACCAAATCATTTATGCTTTTAGTGGTTTAGTTTGACTTTTAAACCGAACAAAAAATAATCAATCTTTTCGATTAGATTTGGATTATCGATTTAATTGGTTTTTTCTGATTCGCTTACACCTATTTTGGACATTCATATTCAAAATAAAAACCAAATTAGTCAATTTAAAAAAAAATGAAAATATACTTTTTTTCCTTCTGAAAATAATTTTTTATTTTGAAAAAAATAATTTATTTTCAGTAAATAAAAACAACTGAAAAAGAAATGTTTTTTTTCCAAAAAAAAATTGAAAAAAAAGTTCTTTTTTCTGAAAATAAAAAATAAGATTTTGTTTTCTTAAAAATAAATATTTTTTCTTAAAATAAAAAATTCTTGCAATTGTTTTTTAAAAAATTAAATCAAAATTAATTATAAAATTGGTTATGAATATACCCGTTAATAATTTGTTTATAACAATTTTACAAAAATAAAATCCAGATATTTGGATTTAATAGCCGGTTATAACATATAAATTAACCGTCTATGAGCATCCCTAACTCCATATTGACTACTGAAGCTTCAGAATTGCACAAAAAAAAATCAAACAGATAAGAAAATTGAGATTTTAAAGGAGTTGTCCCTTGCCATTTAGAATTCCAGAATCCAATACTTCGGCCATTCCCTACTTTGCAATTGATTGCATCAGAGAACCAACATAAATCCTTTTGACAAATCTTACTAATTGACAATAAATCTCGCCACTATATGAAATCCCTCTTGTCAATGGAGATAGAAGATTGGTCTAGAACTTTCCTTCTCACATCTCCATACCTGAAAATAAAAATCTTGTCGAATTGGTTTATCATCTGACAGAACTCCCGACAACCATATATTAAGCAAAGCTAAATTGAATTCTCCGCAATGCTTTACGCCCAACCCCTCCTTCTTTGATTTACAAATACAAATGTTATCCCAATTAATCCAACTATTTTTCTTCCTTCCTTCTACACCTCCCCACAAAAAATCTCTTTGCATTCTAATCATTTCTTTTATTATCACCTTCGGAACTTTATAAAAAGAAAAAGAATATAGAGGAAGATTGGATAAAACCGCATTTAACATCATCATTCTTCCTCCCATAGACATATCTATACCCCTCTTGGAGATAGTCTTTTTTGAAACTTGATTATAATAGCCTTCCAACTCTCTATTTTCTTCTAGAGTTAGGTCCCGCATTAACCCCTAGAAAACCGAAAGGTAAATAACCAATTTTACAAGAAAGAAAGGTTGAGATTGCTAGGATAAACTCATCTTTCAAATTGATACCTATCACTTTGCTTTTCGATAAATTCACACATAAACCAAAATCAGAAGTCAATTCAAATCCTCTTAAAATGACTTTGAGAATCACAAGTTACTCTAAGACCTATCACAAATAACTATTGTATCATCTGCAATCATTAACTTGAAATCCCCGAAACTCTTTCAACCTAGAAACATTATGAATCAAACTTGTCAATCCTTCTGCTGCTAAAAAGGAAAAGAAAATGGGATAATGGATCCCCTTTCCTAAGACTTCTCCTCACTTGGAAATCATCAGTAGGGTTGCCTTTACTAAAATGGACATTGAACTATTGAAAACCAAAGCTTCCATCTGGAGCATCCATTTAGAGCCAAACCTCATCATATACATAACATATCTAAGGTAACCCTAATGAACACAATCATGAACTTTTTGAAAGTCCACTTTCACTAACAAACACTCATTTTTATATCTTCTTGCATAGTCCGCCACTTCATTCACTATCAATACTCCGCCATGAATTTGTCTATGAGTTAAGAAGGTTGATTGACACTTAGAAATTAAGTTATCCATACCTTTCTTAAGTCTTAAAGCCAATAGTTTAGAAAGAATTCTATATAGACTACTTACCAAGCAAATATGCCTATATTTAAATAGGTATAGGGGATTGTTAATTTAGGAACCAATTCTAGAAAAGAAGTCGGGACCGCCTTAGGCACCTTCGCATTTCTGTGGAACTCATTGACAAAAATCAATGACATCAAGTTTAATATAGTATGTTTTTTTTAGCTTTAAAAATTAAAAAAAATTCTTTGTATTTAAAAAAATGATTTTTATAGAGATGTTTATATTTTTAAATTCATTTTTTATAAATTGAATAATTAACTTTGACATCCTATAACATAAAGATACATTATTAAAAATTTAAATATAGTCAAATCGCAATTTTCTCAAAAAAAATGTAGCTCAAAAAATGATTTTTAAGAAAAACTATTTGAAATAGCTTCAAGATTAAGTGATTTTTTGAAAATTTGATATTAAAATTTTTTTATAATAAATGATGAAATACCTAAAATAACATTTTAAGAATAACTATTCAAACCAAATTTTTATTTAAAACTTTTATTAAAGAATTATTTGTAAACTTTTTTCAAGCAAAAATATGTAATCCTATATGTTAGCCTTGGAATTTTAGTTTATCATTTTTGACATGAAAGTGTAATACAAAGGTATGAGATTTCTAAAACATGCTCGTAGGGATTATTGCGATCATATGATGACCATTTATGTATTGATCGAGGCAACATGTTCGTAGAGATAGTTGCGCCCATCAAAGTTGACCAAGAATGGAGGTTTGAAACCCTCTGGGATTGGCGCCCCCCATATTTCGTCTAAGAGTGGTTAGGGGTCCAACAATTATTTTCCTCTGCTGGGTCGGAATCTTATTGGCATTATCTGATATTATGGACGTCATTTTCCAATGTTTGGTTATGACATTGTAGTTCGTCCATGACGACACACATCTTTGCCAAGGCGTTGGCCTCACCTATACTGTTGGTGCCTTCTAGTGTAAGGGATGAAGCTTCCTATTAACCATAGTTGAAGGTGTCTAAATGTAGTAGTGAAGGGTAACAATGGAAAAGGTGATGGTGATGAAAAAACGGGTGTGGCCTGGGTTAGTTTTATTGAGGCCCCTCGACGGGAGTCAATGTAATGGTCAAAAAGTACATGGGTGCAAGTTCCCCCTACAAGGGAATGGAGACTTACAGGCCTTAGTAAGTTTGTAACATGATATGTTGGTTAGGGTTTGCCTATGGGGGCGAGAAGCCCTGTACAATGGTGTTTTGAGGTAGTTTTAGAGACCTGCTCACGTGAGGTGACATAAACTGCTGGTGACCGGTAATGCTTGGTAGAAAGCTTATGATTAGAGGCAGTCATGTGTTAAAACTAAAATGAGTGTTGTACTCTATAGGGTATACAGAATATGTATCACTTTTTGGGTAGTAATATGGAGTAGAGAAATGATCTAGAGGGCGAGAGGTGAATATACCATTTTCAAAAATTTGACCGATACTAAAAGTGAGATATCAGAGTTGTTCAAACGCACTGAAATCTTAAAGACAAAATAGAGAGCTTATGCTTGTATTAGAAATCAATCACAATTACAAATACACAATTCACAAATACCACAGATCGTTCAAGGAGCATACACGAAAAGTTGTTAGCTATATTGAATTAATAAATTGTAAACTACACAAAATGCGTCCTTTACAAAAATTCAATTATTTTAGGATTCTAACATCATTACTCTGCAAATTTAAATCACCAATAAAACTAAATTAGGCTCCAGTTCCAACAAAATCTACACTTACATAATAAATCACTTGCAACAGGAATTAACGATAAACTATGCTAAGAAAAGAACCTACACATGCAATAGCCTGCAAAAATTAAATAAGAGAGAGAGAGAGAGAGTACATTGGGTTGTATAATTGTTCGACTCTATCGTCCACGCAGGAGCCTATTGCATTCTTCAATAGTTTCCCATTGGAAGTTGTTTTATTCCACTAAGTTTTAACAAATATTAAACGAGTTCATACAATCATCAATCCATAATAATGCTGAGAAAAATAAGTCTCTTATTTGGATCTTGACTTGTATATAGCTTAATGCCAAACTCATATGCGAAATCTTTACTTGATTCTCGCTTCTTGAATCTTCCAGCTTCACCAATATGCTCAAAATCTTCGTATGTGGAAACCACCCCTAATCCCACCAATTTCTTGAGGGATGTACTGTATGAAGATTGAGAAGATCTCCACCTTGTTTGTAGCCTTTCATACAGTCATTGTTAAGGTCAACCTGGAGAGAAGAACCTCATTCTTTTTACTGGAATTTGTCACTACCAATGACAACAACCACAATCTTGCAAGCTTATTGAAAATATTTACCAAACCTTTAAGAACGATTAATTTCAAGACAATGTCTCCCTCAATTATTACAAGTGTCTCATGATCAAGATCTGAAATCAAAACTAGAGGTTGAAGGTGAAATAATTTTTTATTTGCAAGAGTCTTTAAGTTTTCAAAATGATGGGGTTGTTGATTTCGCAAAATCATAATGTAGATTATGAAATTTATTTTTGAAAATAAGATGAAAAAATGAATTTATATATGCTGGAGACTATGCATAAAATAGGTGAAAATGGGTTGTTAGATTCAAGTCAAGAACATTTCATGATTTGAGTTAAGTGAGTAAGTAGAGTGAAACAGGATCTCATAAATTAAAGCATCTCATTTTCCTATGATTCGAGTGAGTTGTAAGCTTTATTCAAGTCGTGAAAGCTCATGATTCAGGTCATGTACAAAGCTTCATTCGAGTCAAACTGGACAGATCAAATAGGAAAAATTTTGGAAAGTATTGTGATTTAAATTAGTTGAAAGTGTGATTCGATTTAAATTAGGCAATGGAAAACACAAGGTGTGTGATTCGAGTAAGTGCAACTTGCGGTTCAAGTTACGATGTTGCATGATTCAAATCAGGTGTAAGTTGTGATTCAAATCACAGATACCAAAAACTATATGTTCTCCTCTGTTTGATTTGATTCGAGTCATGGAATGTGATTGACTCAAGTCATACACACAAAATCTCAATTTTTCAAGTTTTTCAAAATAATTTAAGATTTCACTTCACACATAACTTGAACCAACTTTAAATATGATTTTTGTTCCATTAACTCAATAAATTGACTAAAAGCATAATGATTATACTCAAATACAAACAATTCAATTATGCATGCTAAAGCGAATCCCTAGACTCACACGTTAGGGTTACTTCTAGACGAATCTTCAGGTTGTCGCCCAGGCGACACGGCTCTTAGGAAAGGGCACCTTGGTTTAGGAATTCCACAAATATAACACTACATAAGCTTTCATATATTTCATATTCTTCCTCCTATCTTAAAGGATCCTGATAGACGCCATTGAATCTGCAAACAAGGAGATACATTTTGTCATAAAAAAAACTCTCCTCACCAAAAATTCCTCTCATCTCCTCAACACTAGCTAAAAGCATCAAAGATAAAACTAAAATTAATAGCTCACATTTACTGCTTCATAGACCCTACTTCTTGAGGACTTTTCCTCTCCTCATAGCCTAGTTGTTCCCAGAAGGACACCAGATCCTTCTTCAACAACTCCTAGTATGGGGTAAGCTTATCATCACCTAAAGAATACTTGAGGGATTCTCGTTTGAAATGGTCCCAAGACCAATACTTCCTAAATTTTTCTTGACGTTGAGAGGAAAAGGAAGAGGGTCTAGCACCTCCTAGCTAACCTTACAGAATACCGAATGAGTCCTCAGACTCAGAGGAGTTACCAAATTATAATGGTCCTTGAAGTTCTTCCAACTTCCATGTATACGTCGAACACCCGGTTCGAATGGCATATAGAAATGATTCCCTGACCACGGAAAAAATCCTTCGAAGTTCGGGATATGAGAAAAAAGTTAAAGAAGAGTCGAATAGATGGCCCAACCCTTCGATAATCACATCAATATCGAAACACTTCTGCAAGCGCCCAGGAGGATAAAAGAATTTGGAAGGGAGATGAGGCTAGGTGATTTAGCAAGCCCTCCTCGAAAGAGATAAATGGATAGCACACCTTTCATAGTGACTGCAGATTCAATTTCCCTCACCAATGTGGGAAATCGTCCAATCAGAAGATGAACACACATCTATGCAATCATCTTCCACTTTCTTTGAATGGCCATATGTGGAGATAGTCCACACTATCTCAGGATCAACCCAAGGGTAAAGTTCAAAAATCAGGAGGTTGAACTAAGACAGGTCATCCCTGTTTTACCATGTTATCCCGGTTGTCACATAAAATAGAACATCGATCAGAAGTTGGATTTTTATTCCTAAAAAGGAGATGTTCCCTAACTTCCTCCTTAGTGGGTTCTCTTCCACTAGAAATTTTTTTAGAAAAATAACGACTCGTTGTCTCACTTTGGGAAATAATTGTTATCTTCATTTCTTACGATGTTTTATATATAAAGATATTTTTTTCTTTTTTTAAAATATTTTGTTTCAATATATTTTTCTTAGCATGTGCACTTTTTTATTTTACCATTGGATAAATTAAATCTTTAACATGTAAGATTGAGGGGGATCGAGAAAAATATAGATGGAGAAGATCCAAATTCAATAAATTAAATGGTTAAGATTGTTAAGAGTATTTTGATAATTTAGTGTTGTAACCGGTTCACACGGGGGTGTAAACGATTACAGCAAGGCAAAAGTCACTTTTGACCTGAAGAAATAGGGAAAATATTATGGGTGTAACTGGTTAAAGTAATCACGTAACTGGTTACCAATGAAAGGGAATTAATTTTGTATCAGTTGTAACTGGTTATATGTTTAGTGTAACTGGTTACAAGTAAGAGTTTTCAGTTTTTCAGTTATTCGACTTATGTAAATTGTGTCACAATCAGTGTGTAATGCTTGTCTCACCATTTGATTCAGAAAATCCCGTTGGAAGATTTTCTAGTGGGTCGAGATCCATATTTCACTTTGTTTTAAGTCCACGTAGGCGGATTACACAAAACTAGGTTATTTAGGTAGGAACTCCTTCCAATTGTATCTAATACAACTCTCGAATATTTTAGTTGGGTGAATAACTCCTTATTCCAATCCATCACATGGATCGTTTCCAACTATTGCTTCTAAACATATATAATCTTATTATAATCTGTTTAGTTAAGTTTGACCCATTGTTTTAACAATTGAATATTACAATTATCCCATCGCACCTTACTAATATAGAACATGCACCTCGCGTAGGCGAAACCTACATTATTCGATACTAGTCTTGATGAGTGCTAAAACTTGGAAAGCATAAACTTAATATTTAATTTGAGGGAATTTGCAATTATTCTGATCTCACCGGCTTATTTATCATATAAATAGTATCTCATATGCATCAACATACATTCACATGCATCAACATACATACATAATGAAACAGTTATGGCCCCTAGCGCAATTGTTCTCCCAAGCCAATGAGAGAACTTAAGCTAACCTAATAACGATCTAAGTTTCTCCAAGCAAGATCTTCAAGGTTGTCCTCCTTTGATATTGAATTCTTCTCTTTCTTCATAACATTACATTACATAAAAGAAACTCGTTTTACATACGAGGGAGTGAGATGAGAAAAGAAGTTACATTAAGAGATTAAAAGAGAGACACGACACGCATGTCATATTTTAAAACCCAAAACAAAATAAAGGAAAACTAAGGTCATAACCGATCACCCCAAGACAATAATAATAAACACATTATTATTATTAATTTTAATTGTTTTAATTAATTAAAACCAAATTAAATTTCGGCAACCAATCACACTACACAGAGTTAGCCGGGGGTCCGCTGCCCGGTCAGCGGATGGTGGTTCCGCTGACCGATCAGCGAACGGGGGTCAAGGAGCAGCGCCCCTTGCGGGGTTTAGGGGCAGCGTCCTTGGCCGAAAATTTTAATGAACAATTCATTTGAAATCGACTTCGTTTTTCACATCAAAACTTGATACTTTAAAGCACAACTCTTGCGCAGTCACAACCTTAATCGCATAACTCTTTGACAACACAACCCTTGTGCCGTCATTAACCCTAATGCACCAATTTCAGACCGTCAAACACATCTCGATTGTTGATTCAGTATGATTGATCAATACGTCATTGCTTCACCATACTAATGTCGGATCAAGAAGCAAACGACCATTGATCGCTCAAAGGAAAACAACCATTAAGTGTTTGAATGAATGAAACAGAAACAATATATCATATATACCGTATTTTGCATCAGGATTACTTATATCATATATATAACTTGATCGATCTCAATTTAATTACTCATTTATTC